>NW_027590869.1:0-30000 GCF_964213995.1 Mustelus asterias
TTTTTTCAAAACAGGAAGTAGGCCCAGCAGCAGCCTGGGAAGGTTTTGGAGCGTTTAAAAGTAGGCCGCACTTTTGAGCGGGCAGCGTCGTTAGCGGGCAGCGGACTGAGCAGGGGGCAGAGTGAGAGCTGAAGGGCTTTGGCTCAAAACGGGCTTCGGCCAGAACAGGCAAAATCGAGAGGAGGTTTTTTCTTTTTCAGAAAGTTTATTCCTGTTTTTCCCCAGAGTTAAAAAAAATGCCAGGCAAGATGTTGGAATGCTCCTCCTGCAGGATGTGGGAGATCAGGGAGACCTCCGGTGTCCCTGACAACAACACCTGCAAAAGATGCATCCAGCTGCAGCTGCGAGCAAAGCGTGTTCGGGAACTGGAGCAGGAGCTTGATGACCTCCATCTAACTCGGGAGAATGAGGAGTTTATAGACAGTAGCTTTAGGGAGGTAGTTACACCTAAGCAGCAGAGCACAGGAAATTGGGTTACTGTAAGGAGAGGAAATGGAAATGTGAAAGGACAGGCAGAGCAGGGTTCCCCTGTGGCCATACCCCTCCACAACAGGTATACTGAATTGGATACTGTTGTGGGAGATGCTTTACCTGGGACAAGCTGCGACAGCTGGAGCTCTGATACTGAGTCTGGTTCTACAGCGCAAAAGGGTGGGATGAAGAAGAGGAGAGCAGTAGTGATAGGGGACTCGATGGTCAGAGGTACGGACAGGAGGTTCTGTGGTCGGGACAGAGACTCCCGCATGGTTTGTTGCCTCCCGGGTGCCAAGGTCAGGGATGTCTCCGATCGCGTGCACAGCGTTCTAAAGTGGGAAGGTGATCAGCCAGGTGTCGTGGTACACGTCGGTACAAATGACGTGGGAAGGAAGAGTGAGGAGGTCCTGAAGGGTGAGGACAAAGAGCTTGGAAGGAAGTTAAAAAGCAGGACCCCGAGGGTAGTAATCTCAGGATTGCTACCTGAGCCACATGCCAGTGAGGGCAGGAGTAGGATGCTTGGGCGGATGAACACGTGGCTGAAGAACTGGTGCAGGGGGCAGGGTTTCCAATTCTTGGATCATTGGGACCTCTTCTGGGGCAGGTGGGACCTGTACAAGAGAGACGGGTTACACCTAAACTACAAGGGAACCAATATACTTGCAGGGAGATTTGCTAGTGTTATTGGGGAGCGTTTAAACTAGATTTGCAGGGGGATGGGAACCAGAGTGCCAGAGCAGATAGTGGAGCAGGGATAAAAAGACAGGTTAGTTCAAGCAAAATCACAAATGGAAGGGTAGAGTGTGGTGGAAATAACCTTTTGAGGTGTGTCTATTTCAATGCCAGGAGTATTGTGGGGGAGGCAGATGAGCTGAAGGCGTGGATAGACACATGGAAATATGACATTATAGCCATTAGTGAAACTTGGCTACAGGAGGGGCAGGACTGGCAGCTCAATGTTCCAGGGTTCCAATGTTTCAGGCGGGATAGAGGCAGAGGGATAAAAGGTGGGGGGGTGGCATTGTTGGTCAGGGAAAATGTTACAGCGGTACTCAGGCAGGATAGATTAGGGAGCTTGTCTACAGAGGCCCTATGGGTGGAGCTGAGAAACAGGAAAGGTATGACCACATTAATGGGCTTGTATTATAGACCACCCAATAGTCAGCGAGAATTGGAGGAGCAAATCAGCGGAGAGATAGCTGACAACTGCAAGAAACACAAAGTTGTGATAGAAGGGGATTTTAATTTTCCACATATAGATTGGGACTCGCATACTGTTAAAGGTTTAGACGGGGTAGAGTTTGTAAAATGTGTTCAGGAGAATTTTCTACATCAGTATATAGAGGTGCCAACTAGAGAGGATGCGATATTGGATCTCCTATTGGGAAATGAGTTAGGGCAGGTCATGGATGTGAGTGTGAGGGAACACTTTGGATCCAGTGATCATAATGCCATTAGTTTCAACCTGATAATGGATAAGGGTAGATCTGGTCCTCGGGTTGAAGTTCTGAACTGGAAAAAGGCCAAATTTGATGACATGAGAAGGGATCTGGGAAGTGTGGATTGGCACAGGCTGTTCTCTGGTAAGGATGTAAATGGAAAGTGGGAGGCCTTCAAAGGAGAAATTTTGAGAGTGCAAAGTTTGTATGTTCCTGTCAGGATTAAAGGCAACGTAAATAGGAATAAGGAACCTTGGTTCTCGAGGGAAATTGTAACACTGATTAAGAGGAAGAGAGAGTTGTATGAAATGTACAGGCAGCAAGGAACAGATCAGATGCTCGAGGAGTATAAAAAGGGCAAGAAGCTACTTAAGAGGGAAATCAGGAGGGCTAAACGAAGACATGAGGTTGCTTTGGCAGACAGAGTGAAGGAAAATCCAAAGAGCTTCTATATGTTAGGAGCAAAAGGATAGTGAGGGACAAAATTGGTCCTCTTGAAGACCAGAGTGGTAGACTGTGTATGGAACCAAAAGAGATGGGGGAGATACTAAATGTTTTTTTTGGCATCCGTATTTACTGAGGAAACGGGCATGGAGTCTACGGAAATAGGGAAAACAGGTAGGGAGGTCATGGAACCTTTACAGATTAAAGGGGAGGAGGTGCTTGCTGTCTTGAGGCAAATCAGAGTGGATAAATCCCCAGGACCGGACAGGGTATTCCCACTGACCTTGAGGGAAGCTCGTGTTGAACATGTAGGGGCTCTGACAGACATATTTAAAATGTCAGTATTCACGGGGGAGGTGCCGGATTATTGGAGGGTGGCTCATGTTGTTCCGTTGTTTAAAAAAGGTTCCAAAAGAAATCCGGGAAATTATAGGCCAGTAAGTTTGACGTCGGTGGTGGGCAAGTTATTGGAAGGTGTGATAAGGGATAGGATCTACAAATAATTTGCATAGACAGGGACATATTAGGGAGAGTCAACATGGCTTTGTGCATGGTAGGTCATGTTTGACCAATCTATTAGAGTTTTTCGAGGACGTTACCAGGAAAATGGATGAAGGGAAGGCGGTCGATGTTGTCTACCTGGATTTCAGCAATGCCTTTGACTAGGTTCCTCATGGGAGGTTAGTTAGGAAGGTTCAGTCGCTGGGTATACATGGGGAGGTAGTAAATTGGATTAGACACTGGCTCAATGGAAGAAGCCAGAGAGTGGTTGTGGAGGATTGCTTCTCTGAGTGGAGGTTTGTGACTAGTGGTGTGCCGCAGGGATCGGTGTTGGGTCCATTGTTGTTTGTCATCTATATCAATGATCTGGATGATAATGTTGTAAATTGGATCAGCAAATTTGCTGATGATACAAAGATTGGAGGTGTAGTGGACAGTCAGGAAGGTTTTCAAAGCTTGCAGAGGGACCAACTAGAAAAATGGGCTGAAAAATGGCAAATGGAATTTAACGCAGACAAGTGTCAGATATTGCACACTGGAAGGACAAACCAAAGTAGAACGTACAGGGTAAATGGTCGGACTCTGAAGAGTGCAGTTGAACAGGGGGATCTGGGAATACAGGTCCAGAATTCCCTAAAAGTGACGTCACAGGTGGATAGGGTCGTAAAGAGTGCCTTTGATACATTGGCATTTATAAATCGGAGTATCGAGGATAAAAGTTGGCGTGTTATGGTCAGGTTATATAAGGCATTGGTGAGGCCGAATTTAGAGTATTGTGTACAGTTTTGGTCACCTAGTTACAGGAAGGATGTAAATAAGGTTGAAAAAGTGCAGAGAAGGTTCATAAGGATGTTGCCGGGACTTGAGAAGCTGAGTTACAGGGAGAGATTGAATAGGTTGAGACTTTATTCATTGGAGCGTAGAAGAATGAGGGGAGATTTGATAGAGGTGTATAAGATTTTGATGGGTATAGATAGAGTGAATGCAAGCAGGCTTTTTCCACTGAGGCGAGGGGAGAAAAAAACCAGAGGGCATGGGTTAAGGGTGAAAGGAGAAAAGATTAAAGGGAATATTAGGGGGGGCTTCTTTACGCAGAGAGTGGTGGGAGTGTGGAATGAGCTGCCGGATAAAGTGGTAAATGCGGGGTCACTTTTAACATTAAAGAAAAACTTGGACTTGTTGATGGATGAGAGGGGTGTGGAGGGATATGGTCCAAGTGCAGGTCAGTGGGACGAGGCAAAAAATGGTTCGGCACAGAAGGGCCAAAAGGCCTGTTTCTGAGCTGTAATTTTCTATGGTTTTCTATGCCAAATTTCCTTAGTCTTCTGAGAAAGTAGAGGCATCTTAACCATCGCATCGGCATGGAAGGACCAGGACAGGTTGTTGGTGATCTGGACACCTGGAAACTTGAAGCTCTCGACCATCTTCACTTCATCCCCATTGATGTAGACAGGGGCATGTCCTCCACGACGTTCCCTGAAGTCGATGACTATCGCCTTCATTTTGTTGACCTTGAAAGAGACATTATTGTCATCGCACCAGTTCACCAGATTCTCTATCTCTGGACCAGAGAGAGGAGGGGACAAGAGGGATGGGGATTTGGGGAATGAGGGGAATGGGGGATGTAGGGAATGAGGGGGTTCTGTGGGTGAGGATGATATGGAAGTCAGGGGATCAAGGGGTCAGGGTGATATGGGATGGGGGATATGGGGAATGAAGGAAATGGGGATTTGGGGAATGAGGAGGTGGGGATATGGGGAATAAGGGAAATCTGGGGGTGAGGGTGATATGGAGGTCGGGAGAAGGGGTGGGGGTGAGTGGGACTTGGGAAATGAGGGGGATGTGGGAATCAGGGATATGCGAATGAAGGAGGTATGGGTATGAGAGGATTGGGGTTTTGGGGAATGGGGGAATTATAGGGATGAGGGCGATGGGAATGTACGGGAGACATGGAGAAATGAGAAGAATGGTTATAGAGGGAGATGGGGATATGAGGGGGTGGGGATATGGGGGTTGAGGGTATGGGAGTTATATGGGCGAGGGGTTGGGAGGATGGGTTGGCGATATGGTGGGGATATAGGATGAGGATATGTGGAATATGTAGTGAGGGTGATATGGGGATGAGGGGAATTGTGGGATATGGAGGCGGGATATGGGGGTGAAGCGCAGAGGCGATCTGGGGAATAAAGGGATAGGATGAAATGGGGCTGAGAGTGATTGGGACATGGGGAATGAGAGGGCGGGGAGATATGGGACAGCGGGAATGAGGATGAAGGGGGGATACGGGGTGAGCGGGATGGGGAATTAGATGAGAGGGACAATGTATAGAGATGGGGAAATAGTGGAGATGGGGGTTAATGGAGGGAACAGTGAGGGGGAAGAGAGAAGGGAATGGAGGGGTCAGGATAGAATAGAGGGGATAGTTGTGGTGCAGAAGGGGTGAATAATGGTGACAGAGTGCGGAGCAGAGCAGAAGAATAGAGGGGATGGGGAAATAGTGGGGATACTGGGTAGGGGGAGTGGAGGGGACACAGGTCGGTGAAAGGAAGAGAGTGAGATGGAAAGAGTAGGAGACCGGGAAGAAACAAATAAAGGGAGAGTGAGCGATAAAAGAAAATTAGATGAGCTTCAGTGTCAGCAACGAAATCCATTTGTCTGCCTCAAAGTGTTCCTGGACATCCATCTTCTTTCTCAGAAGAAAGAAAATGGTACCCAGATATGATGGTGGTTCTTGCACTATCAGACTTGCCCTGCCATAGAATATGGTGTTAAACCCCTGGGTGCATAATTAATGAGTTGGGAGCTGGAAGATATGGCGTGGTTTCCCGCCAGCTCGAGAGCGGGAAACACACCATGTTCCTCTCCTCTCACCATGGGACACAGACCTGGGTGGGAGATTTCCGCCCAGGGAGTCTCAGCCTACAGTTTCCTGCTGGTTCACCCCCTCCTTCCTGGAGTAGAGCTGTTACATTTTGCAGTTTCCAGTCCACTGGGGCCTTTCCTGAAGCTAGGGAATGTTAGCAGATTACAACCAATGCAGTGCCATAGCAGAGGCCTGGGCATCCAGGTGAGTGATGGCGGCAATTGGATTGTGGGGCAGAGGAGTGGATTTGGAGCAAGGACAGATGGGTGGCTCTCAGTCGGCTCCCCTTTCCTAATGTCTGGTTCTTTGATAAGACACTTCAGAGCCTTTAAATAAGCCACCTCCGCCCTCCCCCCTCCCGATCCAGGAACCCACAAACAACCTGACAGTGTGGGAGTGATCAATGCTTACTTTTCAAGCTCCCCGCATGACAAGTTTCCCCCATCCAGCATTGGGTGAATACCAGCAGTGACAGGATGAGGCGCTTCGGTTGTCATTAAATGCCCACCTAACGGCCTCAATTGTTGGCCGGCAGGAAGGCCATTCATGAGGCAGGAAAGTGACAGGTTCCGCATCAATCACTCTCCCACCTGATTAAATACCTTCCCCACCCGCTCCAAACTTACCGCGGGAAAACGCATTCAGTTCCACCCAGTATTTTAGTGAGGGCATGGAAAGAAAGGACAATTCATTTCAAAAAAAGGATCAAAGAAATTAAAGGAAAACATCCACATTGTAAAATTACGCAGACCTTTTTTCTGAAATCACAAATGACCAGTTTATTTTGTTGTTGGAACTTTGGAGTTGATAGGAGCTGTCGGAGGGGGAATTTATTTGATTTGATTTTGATTTGATTTATTCTTGTCACATATATTAGTGTACAGTGAAAAGTATTGCATCTTGCACGCTATACAGACAAAGCACACTGTAC
The DNA here is from genome assembly GCF_964213995.1 of Mustelus asterias. Taxonomy (NCBI): domain Eukaryota; kingdom Metazoa; phylum Chordata; class Chondrichthyes; order Carcharhiniformes; family Triakidae; genus Mustelus; species Mustelus asterias. The sequence goes on from NW_027590869.1 coordinate 6,653, forward strand.
ATAGAAAAGGAAAGGAGAAGTATGTAGTGTTAGTCATAGCTGGGGTGTTGAGAAAGATCAGTGTGATGCGAGGGGGGGGGGCATTCAAAAGTCTGATGGCAGCAGGGAAGAAGCTGTTCTTGAGTCAGTTGGTAATTTCCACTTGTGGCAAATACAGTGGGACAGTCCTGGTTTCCATAACGCCTGTGCTTATGGTTTTATCAACTAGGAACAGCAGAAGTCTCTCTTTCTGCCTTCTATTGACCTGATCTGATAAATGAAACACATGGAACGAAATTTGTGCTTGGTTTTGGTCAACTTGCGGTTTGCACGCACTGAACGAGTAACTTAGCTGCGGAAATTATTACAATTCACAAGAGGTCGAAACTCCAGTCAATACAAAGGCATCACAAGCTTGATTTATGTGCGCAACTGAAATAAAAGCAGATTAGCAAAGACCTTGTCTGGAGAACACCAGATATGATGACATGCTGTCGTCTCTGCTTGTTAATTTTCTAATGGAGATTGTTGGTGCTACAAATATTATTGCTTTTGCCAGTAGCATAGAACATAGAACATTACAGCGCAGTACAGGCCCTTCGGCCCTCGATGTTGCGCCGACCAGTGGTACCAATCTAAAGCCCCTCTAATCTACACTATTCCAACATCATCCATATGTTTATCCAATAACCACTTGAACGCTCTCAACGTTGACGAGTCCACCACTGCTGCAGGCAGGGCATTCCACGCCCTTACTACTCTCTGAGTAAAGAACCTACCTCTAACATCTGTCCTATGTCTCTCACCCCTCAATTTAAAGCTATGTCCCCTCGTGCTAGCCAACACCATCCGAGGAAAAAGGCTCTCACTATCCACCCTATCTAATCCTCTCATCATCTTGTATGCCTCTATTAAGTCACCTCTTAACCTTCTTCTCTCGAATGAAAATAACCTCAAGCCCCTCAGCCTTTCCTCATACGATTTTCCCACCATACCAGGCAACATCCTGGTAAATCTCCTCTGCATCCTTTCCAACACTTCCACATCTTTCCTATAATACGGCGACCAGAACTGTACGCAATACTCCGAATGCGGCCGCACCAGAGTTTTGTACAGTTGCAGCATGACCTCCTGGCTCCGAAACTCAATCCCTCTACCAATAAAAGCGAACACACCTTACGCCTTCTTAACAACCCTATCAACCTGGGTGCCAACTTTCAGGGATCTATGCACATGGACACTCAGATCCCTCTGTTCATCCACACTACCAAGTATCTTACCATTAGCCCAGTACTCTGTATTCCTGTTACTCCTTCCAAAGTGAATCACCTCACACTTTTCCGCATTGAACTCCATTTGCCACCTCTCAGCCCAGCTCTGCAGCTTATCTATGTCCCTCTGTAACCTGCCACTTCCCTCCGCACTGTCCACAACTCCACCGACTTTAGTGTCATCCGCAAATTTACTAATCCATCCTTCCACGCCCTCATCCAAGTCATTAATAAAAATGGCAAACAGCAGTGGCCCCAAAACAGATCCATGCGGTACACCACTAGTAACTGAACTCCAGGATGAATATTTCCCATCAACCACCACCCTTTGTTTTCTTACAGCTAGCCAATTCCTGATCCAAACCACTAAATCACCCTCAATCCCATGTGTCCGTATTTTCTGCAAAATGGTTCACCGCGCGATGGGGAGTGTACAGAAGAAGGAATGGAAAATGTATAGTTTTATTCACCGTAAACGGATCAAAAAAAGGACCTTGTGTATATATATAAGGGAGACTGTCACTTTCCATTCCTGGAATACTCGCTGCGTGACTGGTATGCAACCTCATTGAGAAGCAGAGGTGAATGCCAAAAGTGCACAAAGCATTTATCACAGACATATTCATCCACTCTGGAAAAAGGGACACTTTGAAATGGATAATGTGGTCCACTTTATCAGAAGTGGGCAATGCTATCATCTACATCATTAGATAGGGACATTTTGGGGTAGGGAGGAGGTGTGACATATTCACTCTTGCATTCAAAAACATACCAACAAAAGTCATATTGTTCAGGATTTTGTAATGCAGCCATAGGTTGTCATGTGGGTAATATTTATCTCTGTTGTTCAAAGCTGTTCTGCACACAAGTGATGAGGTTATTATTAATATCTGTTCTAAATGTCTGGTGCAATCGTGATATCCATCTCTGTCCCTTGGTTAGGTTGCACACAGTTGGTATCCCAGTGAATCAGAGCCATGGTCTCCCTCAGACTCACACAAACTCCTTGCCGACTGCCGCATTTTCACCAACACACATGAATTGGGAAATTGTGACTTTGTTTCTGTTTCACCTGTTTCAGCTCCATTAAAGATGTTATATAAACGCAGTTGTTGTTTAATTCCTTCTTTTCTCAAGCCCATGCTTGTTCTCTTCGGAGCGAGGCGAGCTGTGCCCAGCTTCTAATTTTATCTTTTACTCTTGTTCTGTGCCTCTAAAACTTCATTCTAACTCTTTAAAACTCTCTAACAACGCCTTCACGTAATTTCTCATAGATTTGGCCACACCCGAGCTGTGACTGTAACATTACATTCTGCACTCTCTCCTTTCCTTCTCTATCACAGTATGTTTTGTCTGAATAACCCGCAAGAAACATTACTTTTCACTGCATGTTAATACATGTGACAATAATAAATCAAATCAAATCCAATCTTTTGTTTTACAATTCACTGCCTCCATTTTAATTATATTTTCTTTCTTCCCAACTCTGTCTCTCATTTCGTAAAAAGTTTATTGTCATTTGGTCCCTTTGCCTTTTGCACTGTCTCTCGCTCTTTCTCTCTGCCTCTGTTTGTGTATTTTCCTGTGGATCTGACTTGCTCCCTCTTTCTGCTTGTCCCTGGTTGTCTGTACATCTGTCTTTTTTTCATCATCTCTATCTTCTATTATTGTTTCCCTTTCTCTATTAATTCCTTGGTCACCTTTGCTGTTAAAATGTATCTTTCTCTCGATCCATTCCCCTTTGTCATTCCACTTCTTTCCCTTTCTCCCTCACTTGTTCCCGACCTCAGCCTTTCCCACTGTAGGTGGTCTCTCACCTGCCTTGATGTGGATCTGGGTGACAGATCATCTGGTGCCATTCATGACAAACTGGGATATTTCCACTCATGAACGGGGCAAGGATATAGCCAGAAGATTCTTCCTTTTGCTATCAATTGGCAACTTTGCTCAGCATACAATCCCGACAGTGCAGAAGGAGGTGATTTGGTCCATCGAGTCTGCACTGACTCTCCAAACGAGCATGTTACCCAGACCCAGAATCTGCCCTATCCCCGTTGCCGCAAGCATTTACCTTGCGAATCCCCCTAACCTACAGATCTTGGGACACATCTCATTTTTTGCACATAAAACTGAACATTAGTCCTCTTTAACTCGATACAATCATAGAATCCCCACAGTGCGGAAGGGGGCCAATCGGCCAATTGAGCTTTAACCAACAACAATCCCAGCCAGGCCTTGTTCCCATGTATTTACCCTTCTAGTCCCCCTGACACCAAGGGGCAATCTAGCACGGCCAATCCATCTAACCCGCACATCTTTGGACTGTGGGAGGAAATCGGAGCACCCGGAGGAAACTCAGGCAGACCATGGGAGAACGTGCAAACTGCACACAGCGCTCCGAAAGCTAATGGTATTTGCTACCAAATAAACCTGTTGGACTTTAACCTGGTGTTGTTAAAACTCTTACAATGCAAAGGCAGCAGCATTGACTGTCAGAGACATGTCCGTTAGGCTGACACCAGCATAGCTAGAGCCGGGTTGACCAACATATTCACTGGGCAAACACACGTCAATGTTTTTCTCACTCAAGCGGCCGATGAGTAAATTTCAGAATGATAAAGTTTGGCACAGCAGAAATTTCAATGAAAAACTAAACTGAGATATGAAAAGAAACAACTTGCTGAGCACAATAATGAGTAATAAATAAAGATGATTATTAGAGTTTAATCCTCATCAATCACAAATTGTTTCTCTCCCACATTTGCTGCAGATTGGCTCAAAATCCTATCAGCAGCAAACATGGGAAAGAAACGGGATGTGATTGGAGGAGCAGCTCCATGCAGATTCTTCCATTCAAACTGAACTGTGTGACTGAGATTCTGGAAACTCGCTCCGGGGGCCGCATTGAGGGGCTTCGAGGGTCACATTCGCCCCTTGGTCCACACGTTGGACAACCCTGGGCTACTGCATGTGTTTGATGAGTGAGTAACAATTTATGTGTTTGGAAAGAGAGCAAACATCATCAGGGAATGAGTGAAGAAGAGTGGAGACATCCAGGTCTTGCCATCCTTACGCCAATGCAGAAAATGCAGATGTATGGGATTGGGGGTGATCTAGGAAATTGGATCAGGAATTGGCTAGCGGATAGGAAACAGAGGGTGGTGGTTGATAGTAAATATTCATCATGGAGTGCGGTTACAAGTGGTGTACCTCAGGGATCTGTTTTGGGGCCACTGCTGTTTGTAATATTTATTAATGATCTGGATGAGGGTATAGTTGGGTGGATTAGCAAATTTGCTGATGACACCAAAGTCGGTGGTGTGGTAGACAGTGAGGAAGGGTGTCGTAGTTTGCAGGAAGACTTAGACAGGTTGCAAAGTTGGGCCGAGAGGTGGCGGATGGAGTTTAATGCGGAGAAGTGTGAGGTAATTCACTTTGGTAGGAATAACAGATGTGTTGAGTATAGGGCTAACGGGAGGACTTTGAATAGTGTGGAGGAGCAGAGGGATCTAGGTGTATGTGTGCATAGATCCCTGAAAGTTGGGAATCAAGTAGATAAGGTTGTTAAGAAGGCATATGGTGTCTTGGCGTTTATTGGTAGGGGGATTGAATTTAGGAGTCGTAGCGTTATGTTGCAACTGTACACAACTCTGGTGCGGCCGCACTTGGAGTACTGTGTGCAGTTCTGGTCCCCACATTACAGGAAGGATGTGGAGGCTTTGGAGAGGGTGCAGAGGAGGTTTACCAGGATGTTGCCTGGTATGGAGGGGAGATCCTATGAGGAGAGGCTGAGGGATTTGGGATTGTTTTCGCTGGAAAGGCGGCGGCTAAGAGGGGATCTTATTGAAACATATAAGATGATTAGAGGTTTAGATAGGGTGGATAGTGATAGCCTTTTTCCTCTGATGGAGAAATCCAGCACGAGGGGGCATGGCTTTAAATTGAGGGGGGGTAGTTATAGAACCGATGTCAGGGGTAGGTTCTTTACCCAGAGGGTGGTGAGGGATTGGAATGCCCTGCCAGCATCAGTAGTAAATGCGCCTAGTTTGGGGGCGTTTAAGAGATCCGTAGATAGGTTCATGGACGAAAAGAAATTGGTTTAGGTTGGAGGGTCACAGTTTTTTTTTAACTGGTCGGTGCAACATCGTGGGCCGAAGGGCCTGTTCTGCGCTGTAACGTTCTATGTTCTATGTTCTATGTTCTAATGGAAGATGAAGTGCTGGATCAGGAAGGCCTGGGGGCAGAGTGGGTAATTACTGCTGGTGAGATGGGTTGAGTGGGTGGCCTAATGAATGGGCACAGGAGAGCGTCTGGTGAGGACAAAACATAGAGCTTGTGTATCCATCACTGGTCACAGAGAGCAGTCTGAAGGACGTATTGGGATAAGAACAAAATAACTAGGAGCAGCAGAAGGCCATTCAGCCCCTCGAGCATACTCCATCACGGCTGATCTAATTATAGTCTCAACTCTTTTCCCCGTAACCCTTGATTCGCTTCTCAATCCAATATCATTCTGAACTCAGCCTTGAATATATTCAATGACTCTGCCGCCACTAGTCTCCAGGGAAGAGAATTCCACTCACCAGCCACCATCTAAAAAATAAATTTCTCCTCATCTCAGTCTTAAGGGACTGACAATTACATTTTAAAATCTGTCCCCTTGTTCTGGTTTCTCTTACAAGAAGAAACAGCCTCTCAGCAACCACCCTGTCTCATCCCCTCAACGCGGTAACCTTTTAATCTTCTGAACTTTCATAGATATTGCTCCAATCTGCTCAAATTTTCCTCGTAAAATAAACCTCTCCATCCCAGGAATCAGCTGAGTGAACTTTCTCTGAACTGGTTCCAGTACAATTCTATCCTTTTTTAAGTAAAGAGCTCAACATTATACACATTTCTCCAGTTGTGATCTAATGAAGGTCGTGTAAAGCTGCAGCAAAACCTTCTTACTCTTACCTTCCATTCCTATTGCAGTAAGAATGTTAAGAAACAGGAGCAGGAGTCATCCATTCTGTCCTTCAAATCCACTCCATCATTCAATGTGACCATGGCTGATCCTCGGCTTCAACACCATTTCCAGCATTATCCCTGCATTCCTTGATTCACCAGCATTCTAATGGAAAACAAATACCCCTCATCTCAGCCTAAATAACTGCCCCTTATTCTCAGACTGTGTCCCAGGTTTCAGACCCTCCAGCAAGGGGAAACATCCTTTCTGCATCTGGCCTATTGAACCCCATAAATTAGTGTAGGTTTGAATAAGTTCAGCGATCATTCTTCTAAAGGCCTGAGAATAAAGTGTTTTTGTTCCTCATAGTACAACCCATCTGTCCCTGGACCTATTTTAGTGAACCTTCTTTACATGCCAAGTACATCTTTGCTTCAGCCAGGAGACCAAAACTGTACACAATCCTCCAGGTTGGTCTCAGCAAGGCTGCATATAATTGCAGGAAGACATCTTTTTCCTCCACTCAAATCCTCTTAGAATAATGGCTAACATACCATGTGTTATCTTAACTGCTCTCATCTTCGCTTTCAGTGCCTCATGAACAAGGACATCAAAATATCTTGAAGTTGTCTTAATGTCTGTTTTTCCTACAAAATTAGATAACCTCACATTTTTCCACCTTGGCGTCCAGCTGGCAATCCTTTGGCCGCTCCCTGAGCCTCTCCACATCCCCTTGAAACATCTTTGCATCCTCCTCACAATTCAGATTTTCACCTAGTTTTCCAGTTTTTGCAAATTTGGAAATATTATATTTGATCCCCACATCCATATCATTGATATAGATTCTGAATAGCTGAGACCCAAACACTGATCCCTGCCGTACTCCACTAGTTAGAAGCTGTCAACCCAAAAGTAACCCATTTATTCCAACTCCTTGTTTCTGTCCACTCAATCCACATTGGAGAGCTGGTGCAGACACGATGGGCCAAATGGCCTCCTCCTGCACCAACACTATTCTGTGAAATCTTGGAAAACAGGGAAATGCTGGAATTAAACTCAGCAGGTTCGGCAGCATCTGTGCAGAGAGAGAGAGAAACAGAGTTAACATTTCAGCTCTGTGACCTTTCCTGTGAACTGGGGAAAGTTAGGAATGTAACAGGTTTGGAGAAAGGGGCGGGTGGGACAAGGACGAAAGGAAGGTCTGTGAGAGGGTGGAAGACAGGAGAGATTGAATGAGAGAAAAGTGAACCCCCCCAGAGCCAAACTCCCTCAGAGGCTCCCACACTGCATTCCAACAAACTGAACTGGATTGGACTGAATGGGAAGTCATGGGAATGTAACCCTCACTGACTTCATGGATCAAGTACATTTCTGGATGGAAATTAGCTGCATAGACTCCAGCCTGGTTGTTGGTGTGAAACAGGAGCTGATGTCTATCTGTGTGTGTGTGTGTGTGTGTGTCCCTGCCTGCAGCTCCCAGAGAGTTTAAAATCCTGCATCTGTCTCTCTGCAGAGCTGCTGGTTAAAGACACATTTCCAGCATTTATCAGACAGAAACTTCACTCTCATTCTCTCCCCCCCTCCCCTCCCCCAGCCAGTGCTTCTGTTAAAAAAAGGCTAAACGCTTTATTTTGCAGCTCTGATCAGTGGTGAATCATTAACCATGAAGCACAGGGCACACACACACACTCACACACCCGGACACACAGCATTGTAAATCAGAAGTGGGATTTGTAAACGCAGCAACAAAGAACTTTGCAAGATCTTGTTTCAGTTCAGGCAACTTAAGGAAAAGTGAACTTTGCAAGAATCAGCAAAGGGTGCAAACCTGTAGCGGATGGAGTCCTGGATGAACAAGTTGTGCAATCCACATTCAGACCTGGCCTCTCTCTCTCTCTCCCTGGCAGCGCAGGGCTGCTGGTTCATTTAAATCCATCTTCTCTCAGCTCCCAGTGCTGGTGATGTGAAGCTGGGAGTGGGGGGGGGAGGGAGAGCCTTGGGATGAACCATTTGCCTGGTGCTCACTAACCCACACACACACACACACACCCCCACACACTCAGAGACAGGTTGGTGTTGGACTGGGCCAGGTAGGAGGAGGTGTGTTCAGGTGAGGTGTAGGAGCTGTGGTTGGATGAGGATTGATTGGGGAGGTGTGGGACTCAGTGAGGTTATAAAAAGGCTGGCGATGCATTGTCCAGTCTCTCTCTCCACGTGGGTTGGTAAGTATCAGGTAAGCTGTGTCTTTGTGAGTGAGTGAGTCAGTGTGTGCTTGCATGGAGTTCCAGCTCTGATATTGTAACCCCCCCTTTCCCAGCACAAAGCCCCTGTTCCTGGATCTCTCTCCCCACCATGGGAGAGGGGATGGAAGGAGTTGGAGAGATCACCGAGGGAAAACATGTGCGATGGTGAGTATGAACCTCTTCACTTTCTGTCCGCACCTTTCCCGCCTCAGCCCTGCTTTTCTCTCTGTTTGCAGCCTCCTCTCAATCTCCCTCTCCATCTTTCTATCTCTCAATCTTTCTCTCTCTCAATCTCTCTGTCTTTCTATCTCAATCTTTCTCTCTCTAAATCTTTCTCTCTCTAAATCTTTCTCTCTCTAAATCTTTCTCTCAATCTCTCTCTCTGTGTCTTTCCCTCTCTCTGTTTCTCTCTGTCTTTCTATCTCTCTCTCTCAATCTTTCTCTCTCTGTCTTTCTCTCTCTCTCTCTCATCTTTCTCTCTGTCTCTCTCTCTCTGTCTGTCTCTCTCTCTGTCTCTCTCTCTCTCTCTCTCTCTCTGTCTCTCTCTCTCTCTCTGTCTCTCTCTCTCTCTCTCTCTCTCTGTCTCTCTCTCTCTGTCTCTCTCTCTCTGTCTCTGTCTCTCTGTCTCTGTCTCTCTGTCTCTCTCTCTCTGTCTGTCTTTCTCTCTGTCTCAATCTCCCCCCCCCCCTGGGTTTTGCCCCCCCCTGGGTTTTGCCCCCCCCCCCTGGGTTTTGCCCCCCCCCCCTGGGTTTTGCCCCCCCCCCCTGGGTTTTGCCCCCCCCCCCCCTGGGCTTTGCCCCCCCCCGGCATTGCCCCCCCCCCGATTGCCCCCCCCCCGATTGCCCCCCCCCCGATTGCCCCCCCCCCCCCCGATTGCCCCCCCCCCCGATTGCCCCCCCCCCCGAATTGCCCGCCCCCGAATTGCCCGCCCCCGAATTGCCCCGCCCCAATCACCCCCCACTCACTCTCTCTCAGGAAACTCACCGCCAAAGCCCTCTGGAGCCACTCCCAATCCTTCTCAACCCGCTGCCCTCAATCTCCACTAATTCCCCCCCAAAACTCCCCTTTCCCCCACCTGATTCCCTGTCCCTCTGCCCGATCTGCTTCAATCCGACTCTGTAAGCACCCCCTCCCCCCGCTCAATCTCTCTGACACCCACTGCCAATCTGACTCTCAGCCCCCTGAATCCTCCAAGTTCCTGCCCCAAATCCTCAGCCCCCCCCCAAAGGCTCCCTTTGCCCCCCCTGCCAAAATCAAGCCACCCAATCCTTCCTCAGTCCTCCCCACCCCTGAATCCCTCTGAGTCACCCCCCCACTCCGAATCGCTCGACCCCCCCCCAATTCTAACCCTGATGCAAGGCCCCACCCTAAATCCCTCTCTGAATTTCCCCCCTCCCAAATCCCTATAAATCCACCCCGCCCTCAATCCCTTTCCCTCCACCCCGACTCGCCCCCCCGCCATCTCCCTCTGACTCCCTACCCCATCCAGACCCTCCCCAGATTCTAAGCCCCTGAGATTCCTCTGGAATCCCCCCTGAATGTCTCCCGAGATCGCACCCACCCTCGCCACATTCCTCTGCCCCCGAATCCTGCTCCCTCTCCAATCCCACCCCTTCAATCTGTCTGAGCACCAAACCATGTCTTTTAATCCCCGTAAACACCCCAATCCCTCCTGTATCCCTCAGAACCCCAGAAATTCCCCTCTGAGCCCCCTCTTCCCAAATCCCCCTCAATTCCCCCCGATTCCCTCCCTCTCAGCCCCGCTAAATCCCAAAGTCCCCATGAGACCCTTAAATCCCCCTGAATCCCTCTAATTCCCGACCACAATCCCTGAGTCTACCCCTACATCCCTCTCCACTCTCCCCCTTTAATCCCCCTCAATCCCCCCCCCCACTCCAGCCAAATCTGTCGTCCCTCCTCACAATCCCTCGAAATCTCCCGATCCTTCCCTCTGAGCCCCGTATCCCTCTAAGTTCCCCTCTTTCCCCCCCCGCCCCTCTCAACCTGGCAAATTCCCACTCCCTCCCTGTGAACAGCCTCTGGACTGACAGATCCCCCCCTTTCTAATTAGTACCCCCCCCCCCCCTCCGCGTGTCCATCCCCGTCCACCACCCCTCTGTAAACAGCTCCTGGTGGAGTTGGATGTGGAAACTCTGCCCATTTTAAACATTAACGTTCAAATGACTAATTCCCTTGACACTGAGCAGCCTGTGTTATAACATCCCCCACCCCCATCCTGTACAACAGACCCCCTGTCTGATTCCCCCTCCCCCCTCCTCCATTGCCCCCTTTCTCTGATAACCCCTGACTCTGGTCAGCCCTTTCAGCAGTGCTGAATCCCTCTGAATTGCCCCCGATTCCCTCCCTCTGCGTTCCTGGGCCCTTGCTGCTTGTGAACAGCAAACCCGTGATCTGGCCCGTCCCCCACGAGAGAGCAGAGAGAGAGAGAGATATAAGAGACAGAGAAGTAGAGATATGGAGATAGAGAGAATGCTGCTGTAATTCAGACAGAATGATTCACAGAGAGGGGGAAGCAGAGATCAGAGAGATGGAGATGGGGAGGATGCGACTGTAATTCAGACTGATTCACAGAGAAGGAAGCAGAGATCAGAGAGAGGGGGAAGCAGATAGAGAGAGGGAAGCGATAGAGAGAGAGATAAGAGACAAATAAAAGCAGAGTTAATGTTAAAATTTTATTTGTTAATCACAAGTAGGCTTACATTAACACTGCAATGAAGTTATTGTGAAAAGATATAGAGATGGGGAGTGAGAGAGAATGCTGCTGTACTTCAGACAGAATGAGTCACAGAGAGGGAGCAGAGATAGACAGAGGGGGGAGCAGAGATAGAGAGAGAGACGGAGAGGAGGCTGCTGTGATTGAGATAAAATGATCCACAGAGAGAGAGAGAGACGGAGAGGCTGAGATACAAAGTGAGATGTCGAGATAAATAGAAAGTGGGGCTTTGGCAAGACAGAGTGACAAAGTTTCAGAGAGAGAGTGAAAGATAGAGAGAAGGAGAGAAAAAGGGAAAGATGCTGCCATTGTGAGAGGCTGAGGTATAAAGGAGGGGGAGAGACCGGGATTGGAAAGATGTGGAGAAACAGTTCTGAGGATGGGGGAGTTGCACAGACAGAGCTTCAGGGAGAGGGATTGAAATCTGTGGGATTACATTGGAGCAGGGATCACTGGGAATGCCCCCTCCCCCTGACACACAGACCACTAACTCTCCGTGTAAAAGCCCCACCAGTCTATCTGTGAATAAAAATGAACGACAAAGACACGGGGACTTTTATTAATATTTTTCTCTCTGGTTATAGCTCTTGTCCGAGGATTCCTCACGGCAAAACTATTCGCTCTCTGCATCGCCAAAGTTTCCAAAGGAATTCTCCTTGGAAGAGAGAAAGAGAAAATAAAGTGAAATTTGATTAAACACAAAACAAAAGCTGATTATAAACAATAAAAGGCACAGCAAGATCCCAGGACTTGCTGAAATTCACAATCTCACTGGGGGGAGGTGGGGGAAACATTCATTTTCACCTCCTCATTATTAAACCCTGACAAAATGGGAACAAGTTTCAAATGCAATGAACTTCCAACTGCCTCCTGACTGTCCCGATATTGAATTTATTAAACACGTCAAAGCATTCTGGGGGCTTTACTCCAGAGACAGGCCAGTGAATAAACACAGGAGGCCCCAATGAAGTTCCCACTTCTGTCAGTCACCTCTCTCCGCCCCCCCCCCCCCCCTCTGTTTCTCCCTCTCCGTCTCCTACACACTTCCCCCAGATCTATATCTGTCCAATACCCCGTCTCTGGATAACCTGTCCTGATCTCTGCTCTGTTTCTCTCTCTCGAGGTGAATCTGGATTGAAATGCTCTCTCTAAGTTTCTGTCTGACCGTTTAAAATAAAACTCACAATTAAAAGGGAAATGAGAGGGGGGCGGGGGGGCAGGAAAATCCACAATCCCACCCTGAAGCGGCTGCTTCACATTTTATTGAACCATTGAATTCAGCCACTTAAACCCTGTTGGGGAATTAAGCGAATGCAAAAGTGCTGCTGAGATTTAGGCCGTGAAGTGCGGCCTAGTCACAGAGGCTGCATTATTCCTCAGGTAGAAAGAACAAACCCCCCTCTCTCCCACCCCCCAGTTAAACAGAACAATCTTCTCCATCCACACCCACAAATCCCAGCGCCCTGTCTAAAAACACAAGCAGGACTCTGGGATTGAGAACAAGCCTTTCCCCCAGGCTCAGGAATTTGAATTTCAGCTCCCTCTCCCTCCTGAGTGCTTCACAGTGAGAGGGAGAGAGACTGGGAATGCTGCAATCAGGATCCCACAGGGAGTCCCACACTGCAGGAGGACACCTCCCCCCCCCCCAGAGCCTCTGTCTCTATCCCCCTACCCCCCTCCACTGAGCACCCAACACTCCCCACCCCTTCTCTGTTCACCCTGTTTCTCTCTCTCTACCCCACCCTCCTTCCCCTCCATCTTTTTATGTTTAAAGCATGGGGCTCTGTCATAGTGTGAGGAATATGGGGCAGGGGGACGGAGCATGAGTGCACAGCAAGATCCCACACACACACAGCTTGAACACGGCCAGATACAAAGTGATTTTGAAGTGAGGATTGGGGTAAAGTGAGTGGGAAATGAGGGAACCACACGTCTCCCTCTCTTTCCCCTCCATCTCTCCCCCACCGCAAATGAAAATAATAAGTCACTCCAGCATTGGTGCTGTTTGTACATTCGATATGAACAGGGAACCTTCCACTTCGAGCAGAGTCACACCCTTCTCCCATTCCCTCTGTCTCTCGCTGTTTCTCTCTTTCTCTGCCTCTATCTCTGAACCTGTCCAGCCCCCTCTGTGTCTCTTTTGCTTTCCCCCCAGATCTATATATATATCCAATACCCCATCTTTGCCCCGGTCTCTCTTACTCTGGATAATCTGTCCTGATCTCTGCTCTGTTTCTCCGTCTGGGGATGAATGGGGATTAAAATGCTCTCTCTGATAAGTTTCTGTCTGACCGTTTCAAATAATGACGTGTTGTGAGCCACGTTTGCTATTTCTCAGTGATTTCCATGGGGAAATGGGGAGGGAAGCTCCTGCAAAGCCACATCTCTCTCTCACTGCAATGTGGCAGCAGCCACATTCCAATATCTTTATATTGGGAAAAAATCTATTCAAACACAACAGCCCAGATTCAGCCTCAGTCACACAGCCGCTGGTTACAAATCCCACCTTCTGGGAGGGTGTGAGTGAGGGTCTTTTCCCCAGAGACTGGGGAGCTGGGCTGTGAGTGCAGAGCAGAGGACCCACCCCTAACCCACCCCCCCCCCTCCAGTGTGTCTCCTCTCCCTGCCCCTCTGCCTTTGATCTCCCTCTGTTACCCTCCCTTTCTCTCTCTCTCCTTCCCTGATAACTCACAATCAAAGGAGAAAGATGGGAGAGAGAGAGAGATAGCAGGAAAACCCACAATCACATCCCCAATCCGATGGAATAAAGCGGCTGCTGCAGGTTTTATTCGGCTGCTTTTCTCTCTCTCTCTGTCTGTCTCTCCTTCCCCCACTCCCTGTCTTTCTCTGTCTCTGTCTGTCTTTCCCTCCCTCCCTGTCTCTCTCTTTCTCTCTCTCTGTCTTTCCCTCCCTGAAATTAAATCCAAAAAATTCACATTGGTGTTTTCCATCACATTTTATTGAAAGATGAAATATAGACAGGAATGTCTGGGGAGAGAGAGAGGGGAGGGGTGCTGGGATTGGTAAGAACGCTGGAGAGACAGAGACAGGGAAATTATGAACGCCCCCCCATCCAAATAGAAATTCCTGGGAAAAGAGGGAGGAGAATCTGGAGTCACACAGCACAGAAACAGGCCCTTCGGCCCACCAGGTCTATGCTGGCCATCAAATTCCAATCTATACTCCCCCCATTCCCCAGCACTCGCTGCACAGCCTACGATGCCTCGGCGATTGAAGTGCTTTAATTTACCCGACCCCGTTTACACTTCTTCCTTTGAACCCACTTTGCGGTCCGTGAGCGAGATTTTGTTTAATAAAGTGTGGTCACTGTTGCAGTGCGAGCAAAGGCCACAGGCCCAGTGTGTGCACAGCAAGATCCCACAACAACAGCAGCAGCAGCAGCAACAATGTGAACCTGAATCAAATGGGACACAGTCCTCCCCAACACACCCCCAACACTCTCGCCTGCTGTGAGCCCCCTTCCCCACTCACTACCCTGTGTGTCTCATCCCAAATTCCCAGAAAGGGTTGAACTCCCTCTTAAAACGAAGCCAAACCCTTTTTAAAACACAATCTCTGTGGTGCTCTGGAAGATCCCAGAAGGTGCAGTTCGCTGTGTTGAGTGTGTTTTAATTTGGGAAATGTTTATACAGAGGGAGAGTGAGGCAGAGAGGGGCTGAGGCTGTGAAATCCACCCCCCCCCCTTCGCCCCGGGACCCTCAGAATTGAATCATAACGTGTAGGGCCACACGGGGGCACAGTGGTTGGCGCTGCTGCCTCACAGCTCCAGGGACCCGGGTTCAATTCCCAGCTCGGGTCACTGTGATCCTGTGTCTCTTCCCCCACCCCCTCACTGCACCCCCACAAACCTCACCTCTTGCTGTCTTTTCCTGTTTTCCTCCTCACTCTCCCCCTCTCTCTCTCCCACTCCCTCCATCTTTCTCTCTCACTCCCTGTCTGCCTTTCTCTCTCTCTCCGTCCATCTTTCTCTCTCTCTCTCCCTCCATCTTTCTCTGTCTTTCTCTCTCTCTCCCTCACACTGTTTCTCTCTCTCTTTCTCCCTGCCTGTCTCTCTCTCTCTCTCTCTGTCTTTCCCCCTCTTTCTCTTTCTGTCTCTCTCTTTCTCTCAGAGACTGGGAATGCTGCAATCAGGATCCCACAGGGAGTCCCACACTGCAGGAGGACACCACCCACCCCCAGAGCCTCTGTCTCTATCCCCCTACCCCCCTCCACTCAGCCCCCGACACTCCCCACCCCTTCTCTGTTCCTCTCTCTACCCCACCCTCCTTCCTTTTTATCTTTTTATGTTTAAAATGTGGGGCACTGTCACGGTGCGGGGAATATGGGGAGGGGAGGAGGGGAGACAGAGAGCATGAGGGCACAGCAAGATCCCACACACAGTCTGAGCAGGGCCAGATACAAAGTGATTTTTAAATGAGGATTGGGGTAAAGTGAGTGGGAAATGAGGGAACCACACGTCTCCCTCTCTCTCCCTCCACACGAGAGACCCCCAGATCCTGTGTCTCTTCCCCCACCCCCTCACTGCACTCCCCCACAACCCTGACCTCTTGCTGCCCTTTCCTGCTTTCCCTCACTCTCCCGTCTCTGTCTCTCTCTCTCCCTTTCTCTCTCTCTCTCTTTCTCTCCCTCTCTGTCTTTCTCTCTCCCTTTCTTTCTCTCTGTCTCTCTCTAATATGGTTATGAAGTTGCATCTAGGGTAAAACATCTGGTGTTTGACAAATGTAAATATTGAAAAGAAATGCTGAGAAAACCAAACCGAACCATCCAGCGTTGTGTCTTTAGAAAGCCTGTGTCTTTGTGCTGGGGATTTTAAACTGCAGAAAGCAGGGCTGCAGAAGACAACTTTACAACATTTGTGTCCAAAGCAGCAGCCAGAGTCCCAGCAGAGCAAAACAGGCTTTGAATTGGGTCAATGATTTTAAAACAAGCTCTCAAACACACACAACCAATTGCATTCAAATTGGAGCGTTGGTGACAGCCTCAAGCCACTCAAATTGCAGGAATACTGTGAGGAAATTCTGGGTATTTAAACCCGGGACAGGGGGAAATAACGGGGAGGGAGCGACCTTGCTGCCTCTTTAGATTGAAGGAGGGAGAGTCTGATACTGAATCCTGCAGTAATATATACAGCTTCATCACATCACCATCTAAATAGAAGCAGAAACCAACTCAGAAAGTATTCCAGACCCAAGCAGCAGAAGAAAGTTCACACTTCCAACAGACGCCTGGTATTATATTATTTGAGAGTGACTCTATTCTGTAATGATTTATTTCATTATTCCTGAGTGAGTCTTGTCATTGGAACAGCATTCTACTGGGGAGTTTATTCAGTTTGTTCATTGTTTTAATAAGGTTGTCACCCAGTCTAAATTAAAGACCTGTTAGTTGTTCCTGATACAGAGAGTGTCAGATCCTGCTTTAATTTACCAATTCCTCCGACAGCACAAAGCTGTGCGGGTTCGGTGGATTGGCCGTGTTAAATTGACTCTAGTGTCAGGGGGATTAGCAGGTTAAAAGTGTGGGGTCATGGGAATAGGGCCTGGTTGGGATTGTGGTCGGTACAGACTAGATGGGCCGAATGACCTCCTTCTGCACATCTGTCTAAAACCAGTAGCTTCCTCCTGTCTCACACACACTTAAGATTACGAGGCAAGGTGTATCTCTTTGGGGGGGTTACAAAATAGCGCAGAGGGAAACATCACCTCAGCGTGGTAACAATATTTATAATCCCACAATCACACCCCCACCCTCCCTTAGTCAATGAATGAATGATTCAAATGACAATGAAGGTAATTCTGCACAGCAAGATCCCACTGCCAGTCCCACGATGGAGGAGGGCAGCCCCAGACTCTGTGTCTCTTTCCCCCTGCCCCTCCTGAGACCCTCTCACACCCCTCCCCCCCACACCCTCTCTGTTTAGCTCTCCCTCCATTTCTCTGTCTCTCTCTCTGCCTCCTCCGCCTCCCCAACATCTTTCCTGTTTAAAGTTCTGCTCACGGTCACAGTGCGAGGAATAGGGAGCCAGACCCACCTGTGTGCACAGCAAGATCCCACACACACAACCTGGTGAGGGCCAGATTAAATAAATGTTGTGGGTGAGGACTGCAGGAGAGTGTGTGGGAAATGGGATCCACTCCTCTCTCTCTCTCTCTCTCTTCCCAAATTAAATTGACAACAATTCACATTGGTGTTTTCTTAAACATTTTATTGAAAGATGAAATATGGACAGGAATGTCTGGGGAGAGAGAGAGAGGGGAGGGGTGCTGGGATTGGTAAGAACGCTGGAGAGACAGAGACAGGGAAATTCTATACCCACCCCCCATCCAAATAGAAATTCCTGGGAAAAGAGAGAGAGAAAAGAATCTGGAGTCACACAGCACAGAAACAGGCCCTTCGGCCCACCAGCTCCATGCTGGCCATCAAATCCCAATCTATCCTCCTCCCATTCCCCAGCACTTGCTCCAGAGCCTACGATGCCTCGGCGATTAAAGTGCTTGAATTTACCCGACCCCTTTTCAAGCTTTTTCCTTGAACCCACTTTGCGGTCCCTGGGCCAGATTTTGTTTGAAAATAAAAAGTGCGGTCGCTGTTGCAGTGCAGGCAAAGGCCACAGGCCCAGTGTGTGCACAGCAAGATCCCACAGCAGCAGCAGCAATGTGAACCTGAATCAGATGGGACACAGTCCTCCCCCCACCCCCCACTCTCTCGCCTGCTGTGAGCCCCCTTCCCCACTCACTACCCTGTGTGTGTGTGTGTGTGTGTGTCTGCATCATCCCAAATCTCCAGAAAGGCCGGAACTCCCTCTTAAAAGTAACCCTTTTTAAAACTAAAATCACTGTGGTGCACAGCAAGATCCCACAAAGTGCAGTCAGCTGTGTTGAGCGTTTTTTAAATTTGGGAATTGTTTATACAGAGTGAGGGAGCCAGAGAGGGGCTGAGACAGTGAAATCCCTCTCTCAGGACCCTCAGAATTAAACTGGAGACCCTGTCCCTCACTGAAACCCCCCCTCCCTCTAACAGCCTGTGTCTCTCCCCCTGCATCTAACCCACAACTCCAGCTGTTTCCATCCCTCCCTCTTCCTCTCTCTCCCTGCCTCTCTGTCTCCATCTGTTTCTGCTCGAGAAGAGACAGGGAGAGAGAGAACAGGGAGAGAGAGAGAGACGGGGAGAGACAGAGATAAAGCGAGAGAGACAGATATTTGATAATTAATTGTGTATGGTCGCATTATTGAGTGTGGTTTAATTTGGTGATTTTTTTATACAGAGAGGCAGAGAGAGAGGTGAAGACAGTGACATTCTCTCCCTGGCACCCTCGCAAGTTCAAAGACACAAAAGCTGCAGACACTCTCACACACAAACTGGGTTTGGTAAGTTTCCCAATCTCTGCAGCTTCCCATGTGGCCCAGGGTTTGAATTGAAATTTAAAAGCAGCTTGGAGAGACTGCAGGATTTTTGAGTTGAGTTTCTCCCCCCCCTCACCCTGTAAATATAAAATAGAAATTCCTGGATTACAATATTCCCTTGGACAGAGCAAAGGGAATGTGTGAGTGGTGTGTGTGTGTGTCTGAGACCTAGGCTGGATTTGGGAATATCTGCCTGCTGAAGAGGGTCAGTGAAACCATCCTGGCTGAATATCTCATCGCTAAAGGGTCACAGAGAGAGATATCTGATCAATAAATGTGTTACTGAACCCACTCTGGATGCTCCCTCTATCTCTGTCTTTCTCACTAACTTCATTGCAGTGTTAATGTAAGCCTTGTGACACTAATAAATAAACTTTAAATCTTTCAACTTTAAAAACTCTCTCTTTCGGTCTCTCTCAGTAACTGCAGCGTTAATGTGAGCCTTACTTGTGACAGGAATAAACAAACTTTAAACATCCTCTCTGTCTCTTTATCTCTCTGTCTCTTTCTGTCTCTTTATCTATGTCTCTGTCTCTGTGTGTCTCTGCCTCTCTCTGTCTCTCTCAGTAACTTCATTGCAGTGTTAATGTAAGCCTTACTTGTGACACTAATATATAAACTTTAAAACTTTCAACTTTAAAAACTCTGTCTGTGTGTCTCTGTCTCAATTCAGACACTAGTTCAGTGCCAGGTTGAGAGGGGGTCAGTATTGAGCAGAATGGGAGGCAGTTTGATACAAAGTTTGCAGAAACTGCAGCGAGTGTTTGTAAACATGTTGGGTTTGTGGAAAGGTCAGTGTGTAACAAGCTGAGGGAAGGTGTTTCCACTTCACATGTGGCTACTTTTTGGCAATGGGAGTTACCTTTGCATCTACAGGGAGCTCTGAAGCCTCATGGCTTTCTGCCTGCCTCTGTTTGAACAGTTTAATATGTTTCAGCACTGAGACCTCTGGCCCTTGTTGGGAATATCAGTCTCCCAGAATACCAGTATACCTGACTGCCCACCTCCCCCCCGCCCGCCACCCCCAGCCCCCAACCCTGTGTGTGTGTTGTCCCAAGTCTGGAGACTTCCCCACAGTCCCCTGAAAGGTTTAAACTGCCTCTGAGAAAACACCCTTTTTAAAACAAAATCCCCAGCAAGATCCCACAAGGTGCAGTCAGCTGTGTTGAGTGTTTTGTAATTTGGGAAAAGTTTATACAGAGAGAGAGTGAGGCAGAGAGGGGCTGAGACAGTGAAATCAAACCCCCCGGGACACCCAGAATGAAAATCACACAGCACAAAATCCCAGGATTGCCCCTTTCCAGGTTTTACTGAGAGATTGTCCAACTAAATATTAATTCCTGGGAAAAAGAGGGAGAGAGAGAGAATAAAGAGAGGCAGATAGCGGAAGGAAATGGAGAGAAAAGCAGAGAGAAATAGACAGAATGGGGGAAAAGCTGTGGAGAGGATGAAATGAAAATCTGAACATCTGTAAACTGAATTGTAAAGGCCTCTGTGAATTTTATTCAACAATTAGGTTCATTGCTCTGTCTCCGACCCCTGTTATTTTAGATTTAAAACAAACTGAGAGACAGTTTCATACATAATTTACTCTGCCACCCACCAAAGGGTTAACGTGTTTGTGACTAATTGCAAAGCCGGGATATTTTAACCCCAGCATTTTAAACTCCAGCCCCCCACACATCCCACAATCGAATCAGAACTGGTTCATCCGAGGAAGCGAGATTAAATTTAAACCTGGATCAGGGTAATAAAGAGACGACAACTCACTTGCAGCCTATAGAACAGGCCTCAGTCCATCCATCCTCCTCTGGAGAAAAGCCCCTTGTCCAAGGATCCCGAGTCATGTTGCAGTCTTCAAAATTCAAATTCCTGGGGAGAAGAGAAAATAATTAATTAAAGTACAAGAAAATGTTTAAATTAAATAGCACAAGAGCCCAGGATTCCCCCTTCTAAGATTTCACTGAGAGATTGTCTAACTAAATATGAATTCCTTGGGAAGAGATAGAATATAATTAATTTAAATACAAGAAAATGTTTAAATTGAATCCACAAGAGCCCAGGATTCCCCTTTCTCAGTTACACAATCTCTCAGTAAAATCTAAATATTAATTCTTGGGTAAAAGAGAGAGAAATATATTAAAATACCAGAAAATGTTTAAATTAAATCGCACAAGAGCCCAGGATTCCCCTTTCTCAGATTTTACTGAGAGATTGTCCAACAAAATATTATTTCCTGGGAAAAAGAGGGAGAGAGAGGGAATAAAAAAGAGAGACAGATAGAGGAAGGAAAGGGATGGAGAGAGAGAAAGCAGAGAGGAAATAGACAGAATGGGGGAAAAGCTGCAGAGAGGACGAAATGAACTTCTGAACTTCTGAAAAATGAATTGTAAAGGCCTCTGTGAATTTTATTCAACAATTAGGAGCAGCGGTCTGTCACCCATCCCTGTTACCTTGGATTTAAAACAAATTGAGACAGTTTCATATCACAGACATTTAATTTACTCTTTGCCACCCACCTAAGGGTTAATGTGTTTGTAACTAATTGCAAAGCCGGGATATTTTAACCCCAGGGTTTCAAACTCCAGCCCCCCCACACCCCACAATCGAACCAGAACTGGTTCATCCGAGGAAGCGAGATTAAAATTAAACCTGGATCAGGGTAATAAAGAGACGACAACTCACATGCGGCCTATAGAACAGGCCTCAGTCCATCCATCCTCCTCTGGAGAAAAGCCCCTTGTCCAAGGATTCCGAGTCATGTTGCAGTCTTCAAAATTCAAATTCCTGGGGAGAAGAGAAAATAATTAATTAAAGTACAAGAAAATGTTTAAATTAAATAGCACAAGAGCCCAGGATTCCCCCTTCTAAGATTTCACTGAGAGATTGTCTAACTAAATATGAATTCCTTGGGAAGAGATAGAATATAATTAATTTAAATACAAGAAAATGTTTAAATTTAATCCACAAGAGCCCAGGATTCCCCTTTCTCAGTTACACAATCTCTCAGTAAAATCTAAACATTAATTCTTGGGTAAAAGAGAGAGAAATATATTAAAATACCAGAAAATGTTTAAATTAAATCGCACAAGAGCCCAGGATTCCCCTTTCTCAGATTTTACTGAGAGATTGTCCAACAAAATATGACTTCCTGCGAAAAAGAGGGAGGGAGAGGGAGGGAATAAAAAAGAGAGACAGATAGAGGAAGGACAGGGAGAGAAAGAGTGAGAGAAATAGACAGAATGGGGGAAAAGCTGCAGAGAGGACACAATGAAAGTCTGAACATCTGAAAACTGAATTATAAAGGCCTCTATGAATTTTATTCAACAATTAGGAACAGCGCTCTGTCTCCCATCCCTGTTATCTTGGATTTAAAACTAACTTTTAGACAGTTTCATATTACAGATATTTAATTCACTCTTTGCCACCCAGCAAAGGGTTAACCTGTTTGTGACTAATTGCAAAGCCGGGATATTTTAACCCCAGGGTTTTAAACTCCAGCCCACCCCACAATCGAACCAGAACTGGTTCGTCCGAGGAAGCGAGATTAAAATTAAACCTGGATCAGGATAATAAAGAGACAACAACTCACATGCGGCCTATAGAACAGGCCTCAGTCCATCCATCCTCCTCTGGAGAAAAGCCCCTTGTCCAAGGATTCCGAGTCATGTTGCAGTCTTCAAAATTCAAATCCCTGGGGAACAGAGAAAATAATTAATTAAAATACAAGAATTCTTTAAATTAAATAGCACAAGAGGCCAGGATTCCCCCTTCTCAGTTACACAATCTCTCAGTAAAATCTAAATATTAATTCTTGGGGAAAGAGAGAGAAAATAATTAAAATACAAGAAAATATTTAAATTAAATAGCACAGCAAAAACCCAGGATCTCCTCTCAGTTACACAATCTCTCAGTAACACCCAAACACAACAAGTCAGTTGTAAAGCAGAGACTAAAGAGTTAGGGTGGCACGGTAGCACAGTGGTTAGCACTGCTGCTTCACAGCTCCAGGGACCTGGGTTCGATTCCCGGCTTGGGTCACTGTCTGTGTGGAGTTTGCACATTCTCCTCGTGTCTGCATGGGTTTCCTCCGGGTGCTCCGGTTTCCTCCCACAGTCCAAAGATGTGCGGGTTAGGTTGATTGGCCATGCTAAACATTGCCCTTAGTGTCCTGAGATGCCTAGGTTAGAGGGACTAGTGGGTAAATATGTAGGGATATGGGGGTAGGGCCTGGGTGAGATTGTGGTCGGTGCAGACTCGATGGGCCGAATGGCCTCTTTCTGTACTGTAGGGTTTCTATGATTCTATGAGACAGTTCCCTCCCTGTGTGTTTCTCTCTCTCTCTCTATTCCACTCTCATTCAGATCTCGCTCCCTCTGATATGAAACATTAAATCTGGATCAGGTTAATAAACAGACACAACTCACTCAGGGTGAAGCCTGAGCAACAGGCCTCAGTCAGCCCTCCCTCTGGAAGAAGCTCCTCTCCTTCATCCTGGTCACAAACATTCCCGTCCTTTGGATCCTCGACACATCCCCAGTTTTCAAAATTCCTCAGGAGAAAAAGAGATAAAAATTGGTTAAAAAGAGAGAGAAAAAGAGACACGGCCATTTTAACAATAAGACACACAACATATCACAGCGAGGAGTCCAGCATTTCCATTCAAGTCCATTCAGCATCATGTCCACACAAGCAAAGCACAGGTCAAAAAGCAGATTGACACACACACTGACACACACACACACTGAA
>NW_027590869.1:40000-153874 GCF_964213995.1 Mustelus asterias
TGAAAATCCCCTCTTCGCCGCACTCCGGGGACTGTTCGGGTACACTGAGGGAGGATTTAGCATGGCCAATGCACCCAACCAGCACGTCTTTCAGACTGTGGGAGGAAACCAGAGCACGCGGAGGAAACCCACGCAGACACGGGGAGAATGTGCCGACTCCACACAAGACAGTGACCCAAGCCGGGAATCGAACCTGGGTCCCTGGCGCTGTGTGGTAATTGTGCTAACCACTGTGCCACCGTGCCAGCATCTATACATAGACACACATAGATATATGGAGACACACACACAGATATGCTGCGATATATACAGAGGCAGATATTCTCAGATACTCAGAAATATATAGACAGGCACACACAAATACACAGGGAGAGAGAGAGAGAGAAACACAGTAAGACAGATAGATACATAGAAAGACTCACACACTCATATAGATGTACAGACCAACATACAGAGAGAGGTGGTGATGGAGGGTGAGGAGAGAAGGTAGAGAGACAGAGGGAGGGAGACAGCAAAACACATGCACAGATATATTCAGAGAGAGAGTGAGCGACAGAGACACACACACACATCTATTCAGAGAGAGTCAGAGAGCGTCAGAGAGATAGAGAGACATACATGAAGATACAAAGAGATATAAAGAGAGAGAGACAGGATGATGTGTAGGTTAGGTGGATTGCCATGCTAAATTGCCCCTTAGATTGCAAAAATGTGAAGCTTTGGTCATGCTAAATCATCCCTTAGTTTCCAAATATCTGCATGTTAGTTGGTTTGGCCATGCTAAATTGCCCCTTAGTATTCAACGGTGTGCATGTTGGGTTAATTGGCCATGTTAAATTGTTCCTCCGAGTCCAATGATGAGTAGGTCAGGTGGATTGCCCATGGTAAATTGCCCCTTAGTGTCCAAAAATGTGAAGATTTGGTGAATTGACCATGCTACGTTGCCACTTAGTGCCCAAAGATGAATAGGTTAGGTGGATTGGCCGTGCTAAATTGACACCAACTGTGGAAGTTTCCCATCCCGCCCACCTTGGAAATTGTAACAGGCAGGGCAGGACCATGCCAAAGTCTCTCATAGAATCCCGACAGTGCAGAAGGAGGCCATTCAGCCCATCGATTCTGCACTGACTCTCCAAAAGAGCAGCCTATCCAGGCCCTCCCCTCCACCCTATCCTGTCCCCTCCACCCTATCCCCATAGCCCCGTGTATTCACCATGACTAAATCACCTCAGCCACCCTCGCCCCAAGACAGGAAATCCCGCCCCTAGTGTCCAAAGATGCGAAGGTTAGGTGGATTGGCCATGCCAAAATGATCTCTTCCTGTCCAAAGGTGGGCGATGTGTTCCCGTATTTAGTAAGGGTTTAAGATGATGAGATAGAAAGTTTGCCACAGTGCACACAAACAGGCAGCATTGGCAGCATTGTAGCTGGAAGCTTCAAATGACAAACAAATCTTCATGTCTGAAGCTAATGGATCAAAGAGTGAAAGATGGATTTCATTGTAGACAATTGTGTGGTCACCCACTTTAAAAAGGATAGAACACGTTGCTTTATGAATGGGGAAAAGCTGGAAAGAGTGGAGGCCCAAAGAGACTTGGGGCGGTCACATCAACATAGAAAATAGGAGGAGGCCATTCAGCCCTTCGAGCCTGACCCACCATTCAACACTGTCATGGCCGATCCTCTGTCTCAATGCCATACCCCAGCGCTCTCCCCATACACCTCGACACTTTTAGAGTCTAGAAATCTATCTCTTTCCTTCTTAAATATATTCAGTGACTTGGTCTCCACAGCTTTCTGTGGGAGAGAATTCCACAGGTTCACCACCCTCTGAGTGAAGAGGTTTCCCCTCATCTCAGTCCCAAATGGCCTCCCCCGTATCCTGAGACTGTGACCCCTTGTTCCAGACACCCCCAGCCGGAGGAAACAATATCCCTGTATCCAGCCTGTCCAGCACTGTCAGAATTTTATACCTTTCAATTAGATCCCCGCTCACTCTTCTACATTCCAGTGAATACAGGCCCAGCCGACCCAATCTCCCCTCAGACATCAATGCTGCCATCCCAGAAATCAGTCTGGTGAACATTCACTGCTCTCCCTCTGTGGCAAGTACATCCTTCCTCAGATAAGGAGACGAACACTGCACACAAGACTCCAGGTGTGGTCTCACCGAGGCTCTGTCCAGCTGCAGTAAGACATCCTTGCTCTTCTACTCCAATCCTCTTGCAATGAAGGCCAACATGGGTGTCACAGTGGTTAGCTCTGCTGCCTCACAGTGCAACGGACCCGGGTTCAATTTTGGTCTCGGGTCACTGCCTGTGTGGAGTTTGCACGTTCTCCCCGTGTCTGCGTGGGTTTCCTCCGGGTGCTCCGGTTTCCTCCCACACTCCAAAGATGCGCGCGTTAGGTTGATTGGCCGTTATGAATTGCCCCTTAATGCCAGGGAGATTAGGATATTGTGAGTGAGACTGTGGGACTGTTCTCTATCTGTGTGTGTGAGAGACTGTGCGTGTATCTATGTGTGTGTGTGTGTGAGACTGTGCGTGTAACTATGTGTGTGTGTGTCTGTGTGTGAGACTGTGCGTGTATCTATGTGTGTGCATCACTGCGTTTGTGTGTGTTTCACTATCTTCCTGTCTCTCAGTCCCCCAGTCCCAGAATCTGCTTCTCTTTACACAGATGCTGCCTGTCCTGCTCAGTATTCCGGCATTGACTATTTCACAATCTGAGGAGTTGTGAATGCTGCGATCATCAGCGAACATCTCACCTATGGAGGGAAGGTCAGTGATGGAGCAGCCGAAGATGGTTGGGGCCTCGGACACTCACCCTGAGGAACTCCTGCAGTGATGTCCCGGGACTGAGAGGATCGGCTTTGAGATAATCGGCACATTGGGGGAACGCTTGGAAAGCAGAGGATGCTGATTTAAGGTAAATGGCGACAGCGGCAACATGAGGCAATATCTGTGGCTTTGGAGTGATCCTTGTTGTACCCCACTATTAGCTGCTTGCCCTCCTGAATATCTCACTGTTACTCTCTGCATTACTATCTCATCCCTATCTCTCAGTGACTCTGCCTCTCTCCATCTCTCCGGGGAAATTATAATGGGGAGCAAAGAAATGGCAGAAGAATTGAACGTATACTTTGGTTCTGTCTTCACAAAAGAGGCACAGATAACCTGGCAGAAATGTTAGGGAACCAATGCTTTAGTGAGAGTGTGGAATTGAATTGAAGGAAATCAGGATTAGTAAGAAAATGGTGCTGGGGGAATGAATGGGGTTAAAGGCTGACAAAGCCCCAGGGCCTGATAATCTACATCCCAGAGTATTAAAGGAAGCGGCGCTGGAAATATTGGATGCATTGCTGGTCATCTTCCAAAATTCTATAGACAAGAACAAAGAACAATACAGCACAGGAACAGGCCCTTCGGCCCTCCAAGCCCGCGCCGCTCCCCGGTCTAGGATTGAATCCTGAATCCAGGATCCCCGCCCAATTTTCCAGCCTATCTACATACCAATATCCTATCCACCGAGCTGTCCCTCACAGCTACGATGCTTTGTTCATTACAACCTATTAACTCACCCCCACCCCCCCATTCCAGACCATGTGATCTCCAGGGAGAGGCGAAAACCCAGAGTGAAAAACCCCAGGGCCAATATGGGGAAAAAAATCTGGGAAATTCCTCTCCGACCCCCTGAGGCGATCGAAACGAGTCCAGGAGATCACAATGGCCCCGATCGGAAAATGCTTCCCAACCCTAGTCATTTCCACTTCCACGACACCATATGAATTCCCTGCCCCCGAGACAGGTTCCCAACTATCCGCAGTCTCGCTCTGTACTGGCACCAGCAAGATGATCATAGAATGAAGCCTTGAAACGAGAAACAAGGAACAATTAGCCCGCGCCGCTCCCTGGTCCAAACTAGACCACTCTTTTGTATCCCTCCATTCCCACTCCGTTCATATAGCTGTCTAGATAAGTCTTAAATGTTCCCAGTGTGTCCGCCTCCACCACCTTGCCCGGCAACACATTCCAGGCCCCCACGACCCTCTGTGTAAAATATGTCCTTCTGATATCTGTGTTAAACCTCCCCCCCCTTCACCTTGAACCTGTGACCCCTCGTGAACGTCACCACCGACCCGGGGAAAAGCTTCCCACCGTTCACCCTATCTTTGCCTTTCATAATTTTATACACCTCTATTAAGTCTCCCCTCATCCTCCGTCTTTCCAAGGAGAACAACCCCAGTTTCCCCAATCTCTCCTCATAACCAAGCCCCTCCATACCAGGCAACATCCTGGTAAACCTCCTCTGTACTCTCTCCAAAGCCTCCACGTCCTTCTGGTAGTGTGGCGACCAGAACTGGACGCAGTATTCCAAATGCGGCCGAACCAACGTTCTATACATCTGCAACATCAGACCCCAACTTATGCCCCGTCCTATAAAGGCAAGCATGCCATATGCCTTCTTCACCACCTTCTCCACCTGCGACGTCACCTTCAAAGATCTGTGGACTTGCACACCCAGGTCCCTCTGCGTCTCTACACCCTTTATGGTTCTTCCATTTATCGTGTAGCTCCTCCCTACATTATTCCCACCAAAATGCATCACTTCGCATTTATCAGGATTGAACTCCATCTGCCATTTCCTTGCCCAAATTTCCAGCCTATCTATATCCTTCTGTAGCCTCTGACAATGTTCCTCACTATCTGCAAGTCCTGCCAGTTTTGTGTCGTCCGCAAACTTACTGATCACCCCAGTTCCTCCTTCTTCCAGATCATTTATATAAATCACAAACAGCAGAGGTCCCAATACAGAGCCCTGCGGTACACCACTCGTCACAGACCTCCAGCCGGAAAAAGACCCTTCCACTACCACCCTCTGTCTTCTATGACCAAGCCAGTTCTCCACCCATCTAGCCACCTCCCCCTTTATCCCATGGGATCCAACCTTTTTCACTAGCCTACCGTGAGGGACTTTGTCAAACGCTTTACTAAAGTCCATATAGACAACATCCACGGCCCTTCCTTCGTCAACCATTTTGGTCACTTCTTCAAAAAACACCACCAGGTTAGTGAGGCATGACCTCCCTCTCACAAAACCATGTTGACTATCGTTAATGAGTTTATTCCTTTCTAAATGCGCATACATCCTATCTCTAAGAATCTTCTCCAACAACTTCCCCACCACGGACGTCATGCTCACCGGCCTATAATTACCCGGGTTATCCTTCCTACCCTTCTGAAATAACGGGACCACATTGGCTATCCTCCAATCCTCTGGGACCTCACCTGCGTCCAGTGACGAGACAAAGATTTGCGTCAGAGGCCCAACGATTTCACCTCTCATCTCCCTGAGCAGCCTTGGATAGATTCCATCAGGCCCTGGGGATTTGTCAGTCTTTATATTCTCTAACAAACCTAACACTTCCTCCTTTGTAATGGAGATTTTCTCCAACGGTTCAACACTCCCCTCAGAGACACTCCCAGTCAACACATCCCTCTCCTTTGTGAATACCGACGCAAAGTATTCATTTAGGATCTCCCCTACTTCTTTGGGCTCCAAGCATAAGTCCCCACTTTTGTCCCTGAGAGGTCCGATTTTTTCCCTAACAACCCTTTTGTTCCTAACGTATGAATAAAATGCCTTTGGATTCTCCTTAATCCTGTCTGCCAAGAACATTTCGTGGCCCCTTTTTGCTCTTCTAATTCCCCGTTTGAGTATTTTCCTACTTTCATTGTACTCCTCCAGAGCTCCCTCCGTTTTTAGCTGCTTGGACCTAATATATGCCTCTCTTTTCCTTTTGACCAGTCCCTCAATTTCCCTGGTTATCCACGGTTCTCTAATCCTACCCTTCCTATCCTTCTTTTTTACATGCACATGCTTGTCCTGAAGCCCTAACAACCGTTCCTTAAAAGACTGCCACATACCAGATGTGGATTTACCCTCAAACAGCCTCTCCCATTCAAGAGCTGCCAATTTCTGCCTGATCCCAATAAAGTTAGCCTTCCCCCAATCCAACACCTTACCCTTGGGACACCACTCATCCTTTTCCATCACTATCCTAAAGCTAACAGAATTGTGGTCACTATTTGCCACATGTTCCCCAACCAAAACTTTGAAGACCTGACCGGGCTCATTCCCCAGTACCAGGTCCAGTATAGCCCCCTCTCTAGTCGGGCTGTCCACATATTGTTCCAACGAACCCTCCTGTACACATTTTACAAATTCCTCCCCATCCAGAGTCCCTGCCCTCAGCGATTTCCAGTCTATACCAGGGAAATTGAAGTCTCCCACTACAACAACCCTATTTTTCCTGCACCTATCCAGTATCTCCTGACATATCCATTCTTCCACTTCCCTTGGGCTGTTGGGGGGCCTGTAGTACACCCCCAACATAGTGATTGCGCCTTTCCTGTTTCTAAGCTCCACCCAGAGTGACTCGCTACACGACCCCTCTGAATTGTCCTCCCTCTGCACCGCTGTAATATGCTCTCCAACCAATACCGCTACTCCCCCACCTCTTTTGGCCCCTCCTCTGTCTCGCCTAAAACACTTGTACCCCGGAATATTCAGCTGCCAGTCCTGTCCCTCTTTCAACCAAGTCTCTGTCACCGCAACCACATCCAAATTCCTCGTGCGCATTAAGGCCCCAAGTTCGTCTGTTTTACCTGCTACGCTCCTTGCATTGAAGTATAAGCACTCCAGACCCCCAGGCTCAGTGAGGTCGTCCTCCCCCAGAGTGCTCTTCTTCTTTGCCAGCCTTGTCCCAGCCCCAAGCTCGTCCCCAGCCACCACACTTATAGACCTAATAGTTTGATCCCCACCCCCCTGCCATACTAGTTTAAACCCCCCCGAACTGCACTAGCAAAGCTCCCAGCCAGGATATTTGTGCCCTTCCAACTTAGTTGTGACCCGTCCTTCTTGTACAGGTGCCATCCTCTCCTGAAAACCTCCCATTGATCTATGAAAATGAAGCCCTCCCTCCTGGACCAGTCCTTTAGCCAAGCATTCATTTGAACCAACTCCCTATTCTTAGCCTCAATGGCACGAGGCATTGGGAGCAGCCCAGAGATGGCCACCCTAGTGACCCTACTTTTTAACCTATTTCCCAACTCTGGACAGACTCTGGAGCAGTTCCTACAGATTGGGGGGTGGCAAATGTAACCCCACTATTTAAAATAATCTTTTCACTTGCGTGTAATTTATCACAGAACACGGGCAGCATGGGCTTATCGAGAATGACGGGATAGTGTTGGGGTGGAGAAGTTATTCCTTCAAGTGGGAATCAGTGTAGTTTTGAAATGTGTTGAGGGTTTCTGCCTCTCCCCATTCAATCCTTCCCAACCTCTCTGTCGAGGCTCCTTCTCACTTTCTACCAGACAATTATTTGTGTTCGGGAGCGGGTGCAGAGGAGATTGAAATGAAACGGACAGACAGTTAACTTCAACACTGAGAAATGTGAAGTGATGCACTTTGGACAATAAGTTGAGGAGAGAATCCATAAACCAACTGGGAACAAGTTAAATCATGTGCAGGTAAAGGGAAACCTTTTATACCTCCATCAATCTGTGTCTCTCTCTTTTTCTCACTCTCTGTGTCTGTGTCTTCTGTCCATCTCTCCCTTTCTGGGAATATCTGAAAAATATCCACAAATATCAGGCAGCCATTTGGTGTTTCTTCCCAGTGGCCATTTCGTGTGAACGCAGCACTGAGATATTTCTGACAGAGTTGTCTCTTCACTAAAGTAACGTTAGTATTTTAAATGTGACAGATACGCAGCTATGGAGACACAAACGAGGGCTGTATTCCCAGGACAGGATAGAGGGAGCTATACTTTGTATCTGACCCCGTGCTGTACCTGTCCTGGGAGTGTTTCATGGGGACAGTGTAGAGGGAGCTTTACTCTGTATCTAACCCCGTGCTGTACCTGTCCTGGGAGTGTTTGATGGGGACAGTGTAGAGGGAGCTTTACTCTGTATCTAACCCCGTGCTGTACCTGTCCTGGGAGTGTTTGATGGGGGACAGTGTAGAGGGAGCTTTACTCTGTATCTAACCCCGTGCTGTACCTGTCCTGCGAGTGTTTGATGGGGACAGTGGAGAGGGAGCTTTATTCTGTATCTACCCCATGCTGTACAAGTCCTGCGCATGTTTGATGGGGACAGTTTAGAGGGAGCTTTACTCTTTTTCTAACTCCATGCTTTATCTGTCCTGGGAGTGTTTGATGGGGACAATTTCAAGGGAGCTTTACTCTGTATCTAACCCCGTGATGTACCTGTCCTGGGAGTGTTTGATGGGGACAGCGGAGAGGGAGCTTTACCCTGTACCTCGCCCATGCTGTACTTGTCCTGGAAGTGATTGATGGGGACAGGAGAGAGGGAGCTTTACTTTGTATCTAAACCCATGCTGTGTCTGTCCTGGGAGTGTTTGATGGGGACAGTGTAGAGGGAACTTGACTCTGCATCAAACCCCGTGCTGTACTGTCCAGGGAGTGTTTGATAGGGACAGTGTAGAGGGAGCTTTACTCTGTACCTAACCCTGTGCTGTACCTGTCCTGGTCGTGTTTGATGTGGACAGTGTAGAGGGAGCTTTACTCTGTACCTGTCCTGCGAGTGTTTGATGGGGGATAGTGCAGAGGGAGCTTTACTCTGTATCTAACCCCGTGCTGTATCTGTCCTGGGTGTGTTTGATGGGGACAGTGTAGAGGGAGCTTTACTCTGTATCTAACCCCGTGCTGTATCTGTCCTGGGTGTGTTTGATGGGGACAGTGCAGAGGGAGCTTTACTCTGTATCTAACCCCGTGCTGTACCTGTCCTGGGTGTGTTTGATGGGGACAGTGCAGAGGGAGCTTTACTCTGTATATTACCCTGTGCTGTACCTGTCCAGGGAGTGTTTGATGGGGACAGTGCAGAGGAAGCTTTACTCTGTATCTAACTCCGTGCTGTACCTGTCCTGGGAGTGTTTGATGGGGACAGTGTAGAGGGAGCTTTACTCTGTATCTAAACCCGTGCTGTACCTGTCCTGGGAGTGTTTGATGGGGACAGTGTAGAGGGAGCTTTACTCTGTATCTCAACCCGTGCTGTACCTGTCCAGGGTGTGTTTGATGGGGACAGTGTAGAGGGGGCTTTACTCTGTATCTAAGCCCGTGCTGTACCTGTCCTGGTCGTGCTTGATGTGGACAGTGTAGAGGGAGCTTTACTCTGTATCTAACCCCGTGCTGTACCTGTCCTGTGAGTGTTTGATGGGGACAATTTCAAGGGAGCTTTACTCTGTATCTAACCCCGTGCTGTACCTGTCCTGGGAGTGTTTGATGGGGACAGTGTAGAGGGAGCATTACTCTGTATCTAACCCCGTGCTGTTCCTGTCCTGGGAGTGTTTGATGGGGACAGTGTAGAGGGAGCTTTACTCTGTATCTCACCCCGTGCTGTACCTGTCCTGGGAGTGTTTGATGGGGACAGTGTAGAGGGAACTTTACCCTGTATCTAACCCCGTGCTGTACCTGTCCTGGGAGTGTTTGATGGGGACAGTGTAGAGGGAGCTTTACTCTGTATCTCACCCCGTGCTGTACCTGTCCTGGGAGTGTTTGATGGGGACAGTGTAGAGGGAGCTTTACTCTGCATCAAACCCCGTGCTGTACTGTCCAGGGAGTGTTTGATCGGGACAGTGTAGAGGGAGCTTTACTCTGTACCTAACCCCGTGCTGTACCTGTCCTGGGAGTGTTTGATGTGGACAGTGCAGAGGGAGCTTTACTCTGTATCTAACCCTGTGCTGCACCTGTCCTGCGAGTCTTTGATGGGGACAGTGGAGAGGGAGCTTTACTCTTTTTCTAACTCCATGCTGTACCTGTCCTGGGAGTGTTTGATGGGGAGAATTTCAAGGGAGCTTTACTCTGTATCTAACCCCGTGCTGTTCCTGTCCTGGTCGTGTTTGATGTGGACAGTGCAGAGGGAGCTTTACTCTGTATCTAACCCCGTGCTGTACCGGTCCTGGGTGTGTTTGATGTGGACAGTGTAGAGGGAGCTTTACTCTGTATCTAACCCCGTGCTGTACCTGTCCTGGGAGTGTTTGATGTGGACAGTGCAGAGGGAGCTTTACTCTGTATCTAACCCCGTGCTGTACCTGTCCTGGGAGTGTTTGATGGGGGACAGTATAGAGGGAGCTTTACTCTGTATCGAACCCCGTGCTGTACCTGTCCTGGGAGTGTTTGATGGGGACAGTGTAGAGGGAGCTTTACTCTGTATCTAACCCCGTGCGGTACCTGTCCTGGGTGTGTTTGATGTGGACAGTGCAGAGGGAGCTTTACTCTGTACCTGTCCTGGTCGTGTTTGATGTGGACAGTGCAGAGGGAGCTTTACTCTGTATCTAACCCTGTGCTGTACCTGTCCTGGGAGTGTGAAGCATCTTGGGATAATACTGTCCAAGGTGCTATATAAAGGCAAGTTTTTGTTGTGTGTGTCTGAGTGTCAGCTTCTGTCCATGTCCAGGACACTGCAGGTAACAGAGAATGATTCACTCTGGTCTGCGATTGTACATCTCGTGTGTGTCTCAGTGTCAGCTCTGAAACATGTACAGCACTATCCCATCCTGTTTCTGTGTCTCTCTGCCTCTGTATCTGTATCTCTCCCTCTCGCTCCATCTCTCTCCCCATGACTGAAAGAAACGAGAGCTTCAATCCCACACTGGGATGCTGTTCAATGTGAGTTCAGTTTCCCAGAAATAAAAATCCTCAATTAAAAATTCCTTTGACACAGCAGAGGGAACTTTTCTCAAAGTGAATTTGCGGCTGTCTTGAATTTGAACCCAAGTTTTCAATATGGGGGTGGCACAGTGATGCAGGGGTTAGCACTGCTTCCTCACAGTGCCAGGGACCCGACTTCGATTCCCAGCATGGGTCACTTTCTGACTGGAGTTTGAACGTCCTTCCCGTCTTTGTGTGGGTTTCCTCCGGGTGCTCCGGTTTCATCCCACACTCCAAAGATAGAACAAAGAAAATTATAGCACAGGAACAGGTCTTTCGGCTCTCCAATCCTGCACCGACCATGCTGCCTGACTGAACTAAAACCCCCTACCCTTCCGGGGACCATATCCCTCCATTCCCATCTTATTCATGTCTTTGTCAAGACGCCCTTGAAAAGTCACTATCGTATCCGTTTCCACTCCCTCCCCCGGCAACGAGTTCCAGGCACCCACCACCCTCTGTGTAAAAAAACTTTCCTCCCACATCTCCTTTAAATCTTGCCCCTCGCACCTTAAACCTCTGCCCCCGAGTAATAACTCTTCCACCCTGGGAAAAAGCTTCTGACTATCCACTCTGTCCATGCCCCTCATAATCTGGCAGACTTCTATCAGGTGTACAGGTTAGGTGGATTGGCCAAGCTAAATTGTCCCTTAGTGTCAGGAGGATTTGCTGAGGTAAATGTATGGGATTATAGGGATGGGGCCTGGGTGGGATTGTGTTCAGTGCAGACTCGATGGGCCGAATGGCCTCCTGCACTGCAGGATTCTATGAACCCTGTTCTGTATTTGGTTTGGGATTGTTTGTTGAAAAGTGTAGTTGAAGTGTTACTCTAATGCTGGAATTTAGGCTACGGGATGATTGGATCAAACACTTCAAGATAATAAGGGGAATGGAGAGGACTGATAAAGAACAACTTTTCCTGCTGGTTGGGGAGTCCAGGACTTGGGGACATTGGATTTCAAACAATGTTGAGGATTTTAGACTTGTAGGAGTGGAATTCAGAAACACTTTGCCACACCAGCTGTGATATTAGTTTGGAACTACCTTCTATAATTCGCAGTTGATGCTCAGTCGCTTATTAATGTTTAAATCTGAGGTTGATAGATGATATTTTTATACAGGAGAAGCAATTTAAAATCAATGGGTCAATGTTAAAATGGATGCAGGAACAGAGAGACCTGGGATTTCAGTTCATTTTTACATCTTAAAGATTCAACCTGGTGCTCAGAATCTGTCAGTTGAATCTACTTTTCCCGCCTGATAAAGTGTCAACAATTGTGTTGGGGAATGTGACAAAAGGTGACATTCCTGCACAGTGGGGTTGGGAGGTTGTTTGAAAGGAGATTCAGATTGTATCAGAAAGCGTCAATTAGATTGTGTCTCGTTGCAGAAGGTGCATATTTCACAGGAAATGTCCCGAGATAAAGACTAGTTTCACCGATGTCTGAGTAACTTTCAAAGTCTGCAGACGCATGAAGGGGGCAGAGATATTGTAATATTCAGAGCAGGAGATGGGGGACAATCACAGAATTGAAGATGTGAGGCCATCTCCTGTTTCTGAATGTCAGTGTTTAGCTTTTAAACTTTAGTCCTGGGCTAATAATTCCAAGTTTGCAATCCCACACTTTGCTGTTGTGAATTAGAGTTGTGAATTTTCTGAAATTGGTTGTGTAATAAAACTCGGTGCAGGATGCAATGATTCCCATTCTGTCCGCTGCTGCAAAGCCCCCGTGTCTGTCTCAGTTTCATCGTATTTATCAATGATTTGAGATCCTAGAATCATAGAATCCCTAAAGGGCAGACCATTCGGCCCATCGGGTCTGCACCGACCACAATCCCACCCAGGCCCGATTCCCGTAACCCCATATATTTACCCTGTTAATCCCCTGACACTAAGGTCAATTTATCATGGCCAATCCACCTAACCCGCACATGTTTGGACTGTGGGAGGAAACTGGAGCACCCGGAGGAAACCCACGCAGACACTGGGAGAACTCTACACTGACAGCGAGCTGAGGCTGGAATTGAACCTGGGTTCTTGGCGCTGTGCTAACCACTGTGCCACCATGCCGTTCATCATAGAATCCCTAAAGTGCAGAAGGAGGTCCTTTGGTCCATCAAGCCTGCCCCCGACAACAATACCACCCGGGCCTGAATCCCCCTAACACTAAGGGGCAATTGAGCACGGCCAATTAACCTAACCCGCACATCTTTGGAGTGTGGGAGGAAACCGGAGCACCCGGAGGAAACCCACGCAGACACTGGGAGAATGTACAAACTCCACACAGACAGTCACCCGAGGCTGGAATTGAACGTGGGTCCTTGGTGCTGTGGGGGAGCAGTGCTAACCACTGTGCCATCATGTCGCCGGTGATGAGACAGAAAGTTTGCTACATTTCACAGAAATAGGCAGCATTTTAAGTCTTATAGCTAGAAGCTTCAAATGGCAAAGAGGTATTCCACTGCATAAGAGGCCATTCAGCTCATTGAGTCTGCACAGACTTGATGACAGAGTATCTTACCCAGGCCCTCACCCCAGCCCTATCCCCATAACCCCATTGCTAATCCATCTAACCTATATATCTTGCGAGTGTGGAAGGTAACCAGAGCACCCGGAGGAAACCCACGCAGACACGGGGAGAATGTGCAAACTCCACACAGTCACCCGAGGCTGGAATTGAACCCGGGTCCCTGGCGCTGTGAGGCAGCAGTACGAACCACTGTGCCACCATGCTGCCCTAAAGTAAAATGTCTTAACTGAATGGTTCAAAGAGAGAAAGATGGATTTCATTGGAGACAATTGTGTGGTCACCCACTTTAAAAAGGATAGAACAGATTGCTTTATGAATGGGGAAAGGCTGGAAAGAGTGGAGGCCCAAAGAGACTTGGGGCGGTCACATCAACATAGAAAATAGGAGGAGGAGGAGGCCATTCAGCCCTTCGAGCCTGACCCACCATTCAACGCTATCATGGCCGATCCTCTGTCTCAATGCCATACCCCAGCGCTCTCCCCATACACCTCGACACCTTTAGAGTCTAGAACTCTATCTCTTTCCTTCTTAAATATATTCAGTGACTTGGTCTCCACAGCTTTCTGTGGGAGAGAATTCCACAGGTTCACCACCCTCTGAGTGAAGAGGTTTCCCCTCATCTCAGTCCCAAATGGCCTCCCCCGTATCCTGAGACTGTGACTCCTTGTTCCAGACACCCCCAGCCGGAGGAAACAATATCCCTGTATCCAGCCTGTCCAGCACTGTCAGAATTTTATACCTTTCAATTAGATCCCCGCTCACTCTTCTACATTCCAGTGAATACAGGCCCAGCCGACCCAATCTCCCCTCAGACATCAATGCTGCCATCCCAGGAATCAGTCTGGTGAACATTCACTGCTCTCCCTCTGTGGCAAGTACATCCTTCCTCAGATAAGGAGAGGAACACTGTACACAAGACTCCAGGTGTGGTCTCACCGAGGCTCTGTCCAGCTGCAGTAAGACATCCTTGCTCTTCTACTCGAATCCTCTTGCAATGAAGGCCAACATTGGTGTCACAGTTGTTAGCTCTGCTGCCTCACAGTGCAACGGACCCGGGTTCAATTCTGGTCTCAGGTCACTGTCTGTGTGGAGTTTGCACGTTCTCCCCGTGTCTGCATGGGTTTCCTCCTGGTGCTCCGGTTTCCTCCCACACTCCAAAGATGCGCGCGTTAGGTTGATTGGCCGTGATAAATTGCCCCTTAATGCCAGGGAGATTAGGATATTGTGAGTGAGACTGTGGGACTGTTCTCTATCTGTGTGTGTGTGTGAGACTGTGTGTGTATCTATGTGTGTGTGTGTGTGTGTGTTTCACTATCTTCCTGTCTCTCAGTCCCCCAGTCCCAGAATCTGCTTCTCTTTACACAGATGCTGCCTGTCCTGCTCAGTATTCCGGCATTGACTATTTCACAATCTGAGGAGTTGTGAATGCTGCGATCATCAGCGAACATCTCACCTATGGAGGGAAGGTCAGTGATGGAGCAGCTGAAGATGGTTGGGGCCTCGGACACTCACCCTGAGGAACTCCTGCAGTGATGTCCCGGGACTGAGAGGATCGGCTTTGAGATAATCGGCACATTGGGGGAAAGCTTGGAAAGCAGAGGATGCTGATTTAAGGTAAATGGCGACAGCGGCAACATGAGGCAATATTTGTGGCTTTGGAGTGATCCTTGTTGTACCCCACTATTAGCTGCTTGCCAACCTGAATATCTCACTGTTACTCTCTGCATTACTATCTCACCCCTATCTCTCAGTGACTCTGCCTCTCTCCATCTCTCCGGGGAAATTATAATGGGGAGCAAAGAAATGGCAGCAGAATTGAACGTATACTTTGGTTCTGTCTTCACAAAAGAGGCACAGATAACCTGGCAGAAATGTTAGGGAACCAATGGTTTAGTGAGAGTGTGGAATTGAATTGAAGGAAATCAGTATTAGTAAGAAAATGGTGCTGGGGGAATGAATGGGGTTAAAGGCTGACAAATCCCCAGGGCCTGATAATCTCCATCCCAGAGTATTAAAGGAAGCGGCGCTGGAAATATTGGATGCTTTGCTGGTCATCTTCCAAAATTCTATAGACTCTGGAGCAGTTCCTACAGATTGGGGGGTGGCAAATGTAACCCCACTGTTTAAAATAATCTTTTCACTTGCGTGTAATTTATCCCAGAACACGGGCAGCATGGACTTATCGAGAATGACGGGATAGTATTGGGGTGGAGAAGTTATTCCTTCAAGTGGAAATCAGTGTAGTTTTGAAATGTGTTGAGGGTTTCTGCCTCTCTCCATTCAATCCTTCCCAACCTCTCTATCGAGGCTCCTTCTCACTTTCTACCAGACAATTATTTGTGTTCGAGAGCGGGTGCAGAGGAGATGGAAATGAAACAGACAGACAGTTAACTTCAACACTGTATCTGTCCTGGGAGTGTATGAAGGGGAGTGTCGAGGCAGCTTTACTCTGCATCGAAAGCCTTGCTGTATCTGTCCTGGGAGTATTTAATGGCGACAGTGTAGAGGGAGATTTACTCTGTATCTAACCCCGTGCTGTATCAATCCTGGGAGTGTTTTGATGTGGGAAAGTGCAGAGGGAGCTTTACTCTGTATCTAACCCCGTGCTGTACCTGTCCTGGGAGTGTTTGAAGGGGACAGTGTAGAGGGAGCTTTACTCTGTATCTAACCCCGTGCTGCACCTGTCCTGGGAGTGTTTGATGGGAACAGTATGGAGGGAGCTTTACACTGTATCTAACCCCGTGCTGTACCTATCCTGGGAGTGTTTGATGGGGACATTGGAGAGGGAGCTTTACTCTGTATCTCGCCCCGTGCTCAAACTGTCCTGGGAGTGTTTGAAGGGGACCCGTGTTGAGGGAGCTTTACTCTGTACCTAACCCTGTGCTGTCCCTGTCCTGGGAGTGTTTGATGGGGACAGTGTAGAGGGAGCTTTACTCTGGATCTAACCCCGTGCTGTACCTGTCCTGGGAGTGTTTGAAGGGGACAGTGTAGAGGGAGCTTTACTCTGTATCGAACCCCGTGCTGTACCTGTCCTGGGAGTGTTTTTTGGGGACAGTGTC
The DNA here is from genome assembly GCF_964213995.1 of Mustelus asterias. Lineage (NCBI taxonomy): Eukaryota > Metazoa > Chordata > Chondrichthyes > Carcharhiniformes > Triakidae > Mustelus > Mustelus asterias. The sequence continues at coordinate 56,326 of NW_027590869.1, forward strand.
GAGGGAGCTTTACTCTGTGTCTAACTCCATGCTGTATCAATCCTGGGAGTGTTTGATGTGGGACAGTGTAGAGGGAGCTTTACTCTGTATCGAACCCCGTGCTGTATATGTCCTGGGAGTGTTTGATGGGAACAGTGTAGTGGGAGCTTTACTCTGTATCTAACCCCGTGCTGTACCTGTCCTGGGAGTGTTTGAAGGGGACAGTGTGGAGGGAGCTTTACTCTGTATCTAGTCCCGTGCTGTACCTGTCCTGTGAGTGTTTGATGGGGACAGTGTAGAGGGAGCTTTACTCTGGATCTAACCCCGTGCTGTACCTGTCCAGGGAGTGTTTGAACGGGACAGTGTAGAGGGAGCTTTACTCTGTATCTAACTCCGTGCTGTACCTGTCCTGCGAGTGTTTGATGCGGACAGTGTCGAGGGAGCTTTACTCTGGATCTAACCCCGTGCTGTACCTGTCCTGGGAGTGTTTGATGGGGACTGTGTAGAGGGAGCTTTACTCTGTATCTAACCCCGTGCTGTACCTGTCCTGTGAGTGTTTGATGGGGACAGTGTCGAGGGAGCTTTACTCTGTATCTAACCCCGTGCTGCACCTGTCCTGAGTGTGTTTCATGGGGTCAGTGTACAGGGAGCTTTACTCTGTATCTAATCCCGTGCTGTCTCTGTCCTGGGTGTGTTTGATGGGGACAGTGTCGAGGGAGCTTTACTCTGTATCTAACACCGTGCTGTCCCGGTCCTGGGAGTGTTTGATGGGGACAGTGTCGAGGGAGCTTTACTCTGTATCTAACACCGTGCTCTCCCTGTCCTGGGAGTGTTTGATGCGGACAGTGTAGAGGGAGCTTTACTCTGTATCTAATCCCGTGCTGTATCTGTCCTGGGAGTGTTTGATGGGGGACAGTGTCGAGGGAGCTTTACTCTGTATCTAACACCGTGCTGTCCCTGTCCTGGGAGTGTTTGATGGGGACAGTGTAGAGGGAGCTTTACCCTGTGTCTAACTCCATGCTGTATCAATCCTGGGAGTGTTTGATGTGGGACAGTGTAGAGGGAGCTTTACTCTGTATCTAACCCCGTGCTGTATCTGTCCTGGGAGTGTTTGATGGGAACAGTGTAGTGGGACCTTTACTCTGTATCTAACCCCGAGCTGTACCTGTCCTGGGAGTGTTTGAAGGGGACAGTGTAGAGGGAGCTTTACTCTGGATCTAACCCCGTGCTGTACCTGTCCTGGGAGTGTTTGAAGGGGACAGTGTAGAGGGAGCTTTACTCTGTATCTCGTCCCGTGCTGTACCTGTCCTGGGAGTGTTTGAAGGGGACAGTGTAGAGGGAGCTTTACTCTGTATCTAACCCCGTGCTGTACCTGTCCTGCGAGTGTTTGATGGGGACAGTGTCGAGGGAGCTTTACTCTGTATCTAACCCCGTGCTGTCCCTGTCCTGGGAGTGTTTGATGCGGACAGTGTAGAGGGAGCTTTACTCTGGATCCAACCCCGTGCTGCACCTGTCCTGAGTGAGTTTCATGGGGTCAGTGTACAGGGAGCTTTACTCTGTATCTAATCCCGGGCTGTCTCTGTCCTGGGTGTGTTTGATGGGGACAGTGTCGAGGGAGCTTTACTCTGTATCTAACACCGTGCTGTACCTGTCCTGGGAGAGTTTGATGGGGACAGTGTCGAGGGAGCTTCACTCTGTATCTAACACCGTGCTGTCCCTGTCCTGGGAGTGTTTGATGCGGACAGTGTAGAGGGAGCTTTACTCTGTATCTAATCCCGTGCTGTATCTGTCCTGGGAGTGTTTGATGGGGGACAGTGTCGAGGGAGCTTCACTCTGTATCTAACCCCGTGCTGTCCCTGTCCTGGGAGTGTTTGATGGGGACAGTGTAGAGGGAGCTTTACTCTGTATCTATCCCCGTGCTGTACCTGTCCTGGGAGTGTTTGAAGGGGACAGTGTAGAGTGAGCTTTACTTTGTATCTAACCCCGTGCTGTATCTGTCCTGGGAGTGTTTGATGGGAACAGTGTAGTGGGAGCTTTACTCTGTATCTAACCCCGTGCTGCACCTGTCCTGAGTGTGTTTGATGGGGACAGTGGAGAGGGAGCTTCTCTATCTTTCTAACCCCGTGCTGTACCTGTCCAGGGAGTGTTTGAAGGGGACAGTGCAGAGGGAGCTTTACTCTGTATCTAACCCCGTGCTCTACCTGTCCTGGGAGTGTTTGATGGGGACGGAGTCGAGGGAGCTTTACTCTGTATCTAACCCCATGCTGTACCTGTCCTGAGTGTGTTTGGTGAGGACAGTTTCGAGGGAGCTGTCCTCTGTATCTAACCCCGTGCTGTACCTGTCCTGGGAGTGTTTGAAGGGGACAGTGTAGAGGGAGCTTTACTCTGGATCTAACCCCGTGCTGTCTCTGTCCTGGGAGTGTTTGATGGGGACAGTGTAGAGGGAGCTTTATTCTGTATCTAATCCCGGGCTCTATCTGTCCTGGGAGTGTTTGATGGGGACAGTGTAGAGGGAGCTTTACTCTGTATCTAACCCCGTGCTGTACCTGTCCTGGGAGCGTTTGATGGGGACAGTGTAGAGGGAGCTTTACTCTGTATCTAATCCCGTGCTGCACCTGTCCTGAGTGTGTTTCATGGGGACAGTGTACAGGGAGCTTTACTCTGTATCTAATCCCGTGCTGTATCTGTCCTGGGTGTGTTTGATGGGGACAGTGTAGAGGGAGCTTTACTCTGTATCTAATCCCGTGCTGTATCTGTCCTGGGTGTGTTTCATGGGGACACTGTACAGGGAGCTTTACTCTGTATCTAACCCCGTGCTGTACCTGTCCTGAGTGTGTTTGGTGGGGACAGTTTAGAGGGAGCTTTACTCTGTATCTAACCCCGTGCTGTACCTGTCCTGGGAGTGTTTAATGGGGACAGCGTAGAGGGAGCTTTACTCTGTATCGAACCCCGTGCTGTACCTGTCCTGGGAGTGTTTGATGGAGACAGTGTGGAGGGAGCTTTACTCTGTATCTAACCCCGTGCTGTATCTGTCCTGGGCGTGTTTGATGAGGACAGTGTAGAGGGAGCTTTACTCTGTATCTAACCCCGTGCTGTACCTGTCCTCGGAGTGTTTGATGGGGATAGTGTAGAGGGATCTTTATTCTGTATCTAATCCCGGGCTGTATCTGTCCTGGCAGTGTTTGATGGGGACAGCGTAGAGGGAGCTTTACTCTGTATCGAAACCCGTGCTGTACCTGTCCTGGGAGTGTTTTTTGGGGACAGTGTCGAGGGAGCTTTACTCTGTGTCTAACTCCATGCTGTATCAATCCTGGGAATGTTTGATGTGGGACAGTGTAGAGGGAGCTTTACTCTGTATCTAACCCCGTTCTGTAACTGTCCTGGTTTGTCTTTGATGGGGACGGTGTCGAGGGAGCTTTACTCTGTATCTAACCCCGTGCTGTATCTGACCTGGGAGTGTTTGATGCGGACGGTGTCGAGGGAGCTTTACTCTGTATCTAACCCCGTGCTGTACCTGTCCTGGGAGTGTTTGATGGGGATAGCGTAGAGGGAGCTTTACTCTGTATCGAACCCCGTGCTGTACCTTTCCTGGGAGTGTTTTTTGGGGACAGTGTCGAGGGAGCTTTACTCTGTGTCTAACCCCATGCTGTACCTGTCCTGAGTGTGTTTGGTGAGGACAGTTTAGAGGGAGCTGTACTCTGTATCTAACCCCGTGCTGTACCTGTCCTGGGAGTGTTTGAAGGGGACAGTGTAGAGGGAGCTTTACTCTGGATCTAACCCCGTGCTGTCTCTGTCCTGGGAGTGTTTGATGGGGACAGTGTAGAGGGAGCTTTATTCTGTATCTAATCCCGGGCTCTATCTGTCCTGGGAGTGTTTGATGGGGACAGTGTAGAGGGAGCTTTACTCTGTATCTAACCCCGTGCTGTACCTGTCCTGGGAGCGTTTGATGGGGACAGTGTAGAGGGAGCTTTACTCTGTATCTAATCCCGTGCTGCACCTGTCCTGAGTGTGTTTCATGGGGACAGTGTACAGGGAGCTTTACTCTGTATCTAATCCCGTGCTGTATCTGTCCTGGGTGTGTTTGATGGGGACAGTGTAGAGGGAGCTTTACTCTGTATCTAATCCCGTGCTGTATCTGTCCTGGGTGTGTTTCATGGGGACACTGTACAGGGAGCTTTACTCTGTATCTAACCCCGTGCTGTACCTGTCCTGAGTGTGTTTGGTGGGGACAGTTTAGAGGGAGCTTTACTCTGTATCTAACCCCGTGCTGTACCTGTCCTGGGAGTGTTTAATGGGGACAGCGTAGAGGGAGCTTTACTCTGTATCGAACCCCGTGCTGTACCTGTCCTGGGAGTGTTTGATGGAGACAGTGTGGAGGGAGCTTTACTCTGTATCTAACCCCGTGCTGTATCAATCCTGGGAATGTTTGATGTGGGACAGTGCAGAGGGAGCTTTACTCTGTATCTAATCCCGTGCTGCACCTGTCCTGGGTGTGTTTCATGGGGACAGTGTAGAGGGAGCTTTACTCTGTATCTAACCCCTTGTTGTACCTGTCCTGGGATTGTTTGATGGGGACAGTGTCGAGGGAGCTTTACTCTGTATCTAACCCCGTGCTGTACCTGTCCAGGGAGTGTTTGATGGGGACAGTGCAGAGGGAGCTTTACCCTGTACATAGCCCATGCTGTCCTTGTCCTGGGAGTGATTGAAGGGGACAGTGTCGAGGGAGCTATACTTTGTATCTAACCCCGTGCTGTACCTGTCCTGGGAGTGTTTGATAGGGACAGTGTAGAGGGAACTTTACTCTGTACCTAACCCCGTGCTCTTCCTGTCCTGGTCGTGTTTGATGTGGACAGTGTAGAGGGAGCTTTACTCTGTACCTGTCCTGCGAGTGTTTGATGGGGGACAGTGCAGAGGGAGCTTTACTCTGTATCTAACCCCGTGCTGTACCTGTCCTGGGAGTGTTTGATGGGGACAGTGCAGAGGGAGATTTACTCTGTATCTAACCCTGTGCTGTACCTGTCCAGGGAGTGTTTGATGGGGACAGTGTAGAGGGAGCTTTACTCTGTATCTAACCTAGTGCTGTACCTGTCCTGGGAGTGTTTGATGGGGACAGTGTCGAGGGAGCTTTACTCTGTATCTAACCCCGTGCTGTACCTGTCCTGGGAGTGTTTGATGGGGACAGTGTAGAGGGAGCTTTACTCTGTATCTAAGCCCGTGCTCTACCTGTCCTGGTCGTGTTTGATGTGGACAGTGCAGAGGGAGCTTTACTCTGTATCTAACCCCGTGCTGTACCTGTCCTCGGAGTGTTTGATGGGGATAGTGTAGAGGGATCTTTATTCTGTATCTAATCCCGGGCTGTATCTGTCCTGGCAGTGTTTGATGGGGACAGCGTAGAGGGAGCTTTACTCTGTATCGAACCCCGTGCTGTACCTGTCCTGGGAGTGTTTGATGGGGACAGTGTAGAGGGAGCTTTACTCTGTATCTAAGCCCGTGCTCTACCTGTCCTGGTCGTGTTTGATGTGGACAGTGCAGAGGGAGCTTTACTCTGTATCTAACCCTGTGCTGTACCTGTCCTGGGAGTGTGAAGCATCTTGGGATAATACTGTCCAAGGTGCTATATAAATGCAAGTTGTTGTTGTGTGTGTCTGAGTGTCAGCTTCTGTCCATGTCCAGGACACTGCAGGTAACAGAGAATGATTCACTCTGATCTGCGATTGTACATCTCGTGTGTGTCTCAGTGTCAGCTCTGAAACATGTACAGCACTATCCCATCCTGTTTGTGTGTCTCTCTGCCTCTGTATCTGTATCTCTCCCTCTCGCTCCATCTCTCTCCCCATGACTGAAACAAACTAGAGTTTAAATCCCACACTGGGATGCTGTTCAATGTGAGTTCAGTTTTCCCAGAAATAAAAATCCTCAATTAAAAATTCCTTTGACACAGCAGAGGGAACTTTTCTCAAAGTGAATTTGCGGCTGTCTTGAATTTGAACCCAAGTTTTCAATTTGGGGGTGGCACAGTGATGCAGGGGTTAGCACTGCTTCCTCACAGTGCCAGGGACCCGCCTTCGATTCCCAGCATGGGTCACTTTCTGACTGGAGTTTGAACGTCCTTCCCGTGTTTGTGTGGGTTTCCTCCGGGTGCTCCGGTTTCATCCCACAGTCCAAAGATAGAACAAAGAAAATTACAGCACGGGAACAGGTCTTTCGGCTCTCCAATCCTGCACCGACCATGCTGCCTGACTGAACTAAAACCCCCTACCCTTCCGGGGACCATATCCCTCCATTCCCATCTTATTCATGTCTTTGTCAAGACGCCCTTGAAAAGTCACTATCATATCCGTTTCCACTCCCTCCCCCGGCAACGAGTTCCAGGCACCCACCACACTCTGTGTAAAAAAACTTTCCTCCCACATCTCCTTTAAACCTTGCCCCTCGCACCTTAAACCTCTGCCCCCGAGTAATAACTCTTCCACCCTGGGAAAAATCTTCTGACTATCCACTCTGTTCATGCCCCTCATAATCTGGCAGACTTCTATCAGGTGTACAGGTTAGGTGGATTGGCCAAGCTAAATTGTCCCTTAGTGTCAGGAGGATTAGCTGAGGTAAATGTATGGGATTATAGGGATGGGGCCTGGGTGGGATTGTGCTCAGTGCAGACTCGATGGGCCGAATGGCCTCCTGCACTGCAGGATTCTATGAACCCTGTTCTGTATTTGGTTTGGGATTGTTTGTTGAAAAGTGTAGTTGAAGTGTTACTCTGGAATGCTGGAATTTAGGCTACGGGATGATTGGATCAAACACTTCAAGATAATAAGGGGAATGGAGAGGACTGATAAAGAACAACTTTTCCTGCTGGTTGGGGAGTCCAGGACTTGGGGACATTGGATTTCAAACAATGTTGAGGATTTTAGACTTGTAGGAGTGGAATTCAGAAACACTTTGCCACACCAGCTGTGATATTAGTTTGGAACTACCTTCTATAATTCGCAGTTGATGCTCAGTCGCTTATTAATGTTTAAATCTGAGGTTGATAGATGATATTTTTATACAGGAGAAGCAATTTAAAATCAATGGGTCAATGTTAAAATGGATGCAGGAACAGAGAGACCTGGGCTTTCAGTTCAGTTTTACATCTTAAAGATTCAACCTGGGGCTCAGAATCTGTCAGTTGAATCTACTTTTCCCACCTGATAAAGTGTCAACAATTGTGTTGGGGAATGTGACAAAAGGTGACATTCCTGCACAGTGGGGTTGGGAGGTTGTTTGAAAGGAGATTCAGATTGTATCAGAAAGCGTCAATTAGATTGTGTCTCGTTGCAGAAGGTGCATATTTCACAGGAAATGCCCCGAGATAAAGACTAGTTTCACCGATGTCTGAGTAACTTTCAAAGTCTGCAGACGCATGAAGGGGGCAGAGATATTGTAATATTCAGAGCAGGAGATGGGGGACAATCACAGAATTGAAGATGTGAGGCCATCTCCTGTTTCTGAATGTCAGTGTTTAGCTTTTAAACTTTAGTCCTGTGCTAATAATTCCAAGTTTGCAATCCCACACTTTGCTGTTGTGAATTAGAGTTGTGAATTTTCTGAAATTGGTTGTGTAATAAAACTCGGTGCAGGATGCAATGATTCCCATTCTGCCTGCTGCTGCAAAGCCCCCGTGTCTGTCTCAGTTTCATCGTATTTATCAATGATTTGAGATCCTAGAATCATAGAATCCCTAAAGGGCAGACCATTCGGCCCATCGAGTCTGCATCGACCACAATCCCACCCAGGCCCGATTCCCGTAACCCCATATATTTACCCTGTTAATCCCCTGACACTAAGGTCAATTTATCATGGCCAATCCACCTAACCCGCACATGTTTGGACTGTGGGAGGAAACTGGAGCACCCGGAGGAAACCCACGCAGACACTGGGAGAACTCTACACTGACAGGGAGCTGAGGCTGGAATTGAACCTGGGTTCTTGGTGCTGTGCTAACCACTGTGCCACCATGCCGTTCATCATAGAATCCCTAAAGTGCAGAAGGAGGTCCTTTGGTCCATCAAACCTGCCCCCGACAACAATACCACCTGGGCCTGAATCCCCCTAACACTAAGGGGCAATTGAGCACTGCCAATTAACCTCACCCGCACATCTTTGGAGTGTGGGAGGAAACCGGAGCACCCGGAGGAAACCCATGCAGACACTGGGAGAACGTACAAACTCCACACAGACAGTCACCCGAGGCTGGAACTGAACGTGGGTCCTTGGTGCTGTGGGGGAGCAGTGCTAACCGCTGTGCCATCATGTCGCCCGGTGATGAGACAGAAAGTTTGCTACATTTCACAGAAATAGGCAGCATTTTAAGTCTTACAGCCAGAAGCTTCAAATGGCAAAGAGGTATTCCACAGCATAAGAGGCCATTCAGCTCATTGAGTCTGCACAGACTGGATGACAGAGTATCTTACCCAGGCCCTCACCCCAGCCCTATCCCCATAACCCCATTGCTAATCCATCTAATCCATATATCTTGCGAGTGTGGAAGGTAACCAGAGCACCCGGAGGAAACCCACGCAGACACGGGGAGAATGTGCAAACTCCACACAGTCACCCGAGGCTGGAATTGAACCCGGGTCCCTGGCGCTGTGAGGCAGCAGTACGAACCACTGTGCCACCATGCCGCCCTAAAGTAAAATGTCTTAACTGAATGGTTCAAAGAGAGAAAGATGGATTTCATTGGAGACAATTGTGTGGTCACCCACTTTAAAAAGGATAGAACAGATTGCTTTATGAATGGGGAAAGGCTGGAAAGAGTGGAGGCCCAAAGAGACTTGGGGCGGTCACATCAACATAGAAAATAGGAGGAGGCCCATTCAGCCCTTCGAGCCTGACCCACCATTCAACGCTATCATGGCCGATCCTCTGTCTCAATGCCATACACCAGCGCTCTCCCCATACACCTCGACACCTTTAGAGTCTAGAACTCTATCTCTTTCCTTCTTAAATATATTCAGTGACTTGGTCTCCACAGCTTTCTGTGGGAGAGAATCCCACAGGTTCACCACCCTCTGAGTGAAGAGGTTTCCTCTCATCTCAGTCCCAAATGGCCTCCCCCGTATCCTGAGACTGTAACCCCTTGTTCCAGACACCCCCAGCCGGAGGAAACAATATCCCTGTATCCAGCCTGTCCAGCACTGTCAGAATTTTATACCTTTCAATTAGATCCCCGCTCACTCTTCTACATTCCAGAGAATACAGGCCCAGCCGACCCAATCTCCCCTCAGACATCAATGCTGCCATCCCAGGAATCAGTCTGGTGAACATTCACTGCTCTCCCTCTGTGGCAAGTACATCCTTCCACAGATAAGGAGAGGAACACTGTACACAAGACTCCAGGTGTGGTCTCACCGAGGCCCTGTCCAGCTGCAGTAAGACATCCTTGCTCTTCTACTCCAATCCTCTTGCAATGAAGGACAACATCCCATTGGTCGTCCTAACTGCTTGCTGTAGCTGCATGCTTGCTTTCAGTGACTGGTGTTCTCAGATACCCAGGTCCCTTTGTGCAACATTTCCCAATCTATCACCATTCAACTAATACTCTGCCATTCTCTTCCTCCGTCCAAAGTGGATAACGTCACATTTATCCACATTATTCTGCATCTGCCATGTATTTCCCCACTCACTCAACTTGTCTAAATCACCCTGAAGCCTCTTAACATCCTCCTCATCACTCACATTCCCACCAAGTTTCATCTCATCAGCAAACTTGAGAATATTACGTTTGGTTCCCTCATCCAAATCACTGATGTGTTTTGTGAATAGCTGGGACCCAAGAACTGACCCCTGCGGGACCCCACTCGTCACTGCCTGTTACTTAGAAAAAGATTCATTTATTCCTGTCTGTGCGGAGTCCGCATGTTCTCCCTGTGTCTGCGTGGGTTTCCTCCGGATGCTCCGGTTTCCTCCCTCAGTCTGAAAGATGTGCTGTTTCGGGTGCATTGGCCATGCTAAATTCTCCCTCAGTGTTACCCGAACAGGCGCCGGAGGTTGGTGACTAAGGGATTTTCACAGTAACTTCATTACCGTGTTAATGTAAGCCGACTTGTGACACTAATACATAAACTTCTAAACTTCTTTCAATTCTAAATTAGGAAGCACTTCTTCACACGAGATGTGGTTAAAGTTTGGTACTGTCTTCTGTAAATGAGCCCTCCCTATATCCCCCAGTCCCACCATCCTCTGATATCTGTTTTCCTTTAATCCTGGCTCCCTGACCATTCCCCATTTTAATCCTTTCACCATTGGGGTCTGCAGTTCACTGTGTGGCTCCAACTCTGGAATTCCTTCCCAAAACTCTGTCTTCATACCTCCCTTTCCACCATTCAGACACTTCCTAATAACAACCCCTTTTTGACCAGATCTTTGGGGCAATTCTTTTGTCCCTAAACTCGCCTGTGACTCGGCTTCTAATTTTTCACTCCAGGCTCCTGTGAAGCATCTGAGGACGTTTCTGTTCAAGGTGCTATATCAATGCAGGTTGTTGTTTTATGTGTCTGAGTGTCAGTTTCTCTCAATGTCCAGGACACTGCAGGTAACAGAGAATGATTCATTCCCCACTCAACCATTACCATCAAGCCACGGGGTCAACCTGGCATCCCTTAAAAATGAGGTGTCAACCTGGTGAAGCTCCCAAACAGGAGCGGGCAGCACGGTGGCACCAGTGGTTAGCACTGCTGTATCACAGCACCAGGGACACAAGTTCATATCCAGCCTCGGGTCACTATCTGCATGGGTTTCCTCCGAGTGCCGCTCTTCCTTCTCTCAGCCCAAAGATGTGCGGGTTCGGTGGATTGGCCATGCTAACTTTCCCCATAGTCTTAGGGGGATTAGCAGGGTAAATACTTTGACTTGATTAATTATTTTGATTTGATTTATTCTTATCATATTAGTATACAGTGAAGAGTCTTGTTTCTTGCGCGCTATGATAATCCTCTTGCAATGAAGGCCAACATGGGTGTCACAGTGGTTAGCTCTGCTGCCTCACAGTGCAACGGACCCGGGTTCAATTTTGGTCTCAGGTCACTGTCTGTGTGGAGTTTGCACGTTCTCCCCGTGTCTGCGTGGGTTTCCTCCGGGTGCTCCGGTTTCCTCCCACACTCCAAAGATGCGTGCGTTAGGTTGATTGGCCGTGATAAATTGCCCCTTAATGCCAGGAGGATTAGGATATTGTGAGTGAGACTGTGGGACTGTTCTCTATCTGTGTGTGTGTGAGACTGTGCGTGTATCTATGTGTGTGCATCACTGCGTTTGTGTGTGTTTCACTATCTTCCTGTCTCTCAGTCCCCCCAGTCCCAGAATCTGCTTCTCTTTACACAGATGCTGCCTGTCCTGCTCAGTATTCCGGCATTGACTATTTCACAATCTGAGGAGTTGTGAATGCTGCGATCATCAGCGAACATCTCACCTATGGAGGGAAGGTCAGTGATGGAGCAGCTGAAGATGGTTGGGGCCTCGGACACTCACCCTGAGGAACTCCTGCAGTGATGTCCCGGGACTGAGAGGATCGGCTTTGAGATAATCGGCACATTGGGGGAAAGCTTGGAAAGCAGAGGATGCTGATTTAAGGTAAATGGCGACAGCGGCAACATGAGGCAATATCTGTGGCTTTGGATGATCCTTGTTGTACCCCACTATTAGCTGCTTGCCCTCCTGAATATCTCACTGTTACTCTCTGCATTACGATCTCATCCCTATCTCTCAGTGACTCTGCCTCTCTCCATCTCTCCGGGGAAATTATAATGGGGAGCAAAGAAATGGCAGAAGAATTGAATGTATACTTTGGTTCTGTCTTCACAAAAGAGGCACAGATAACCTGGCAGAAATGTTAGGGAACCAATGGTTTAGTGAGAGTGCGGAATTGAATTGAAGGAAATCAGTATTAGTAAGAAAATGGTGCTGGGGGAATGAATGGGGTTAAAGGCTGAAAAATCCCCAGGGCCTCATAATCTACATCCCAGAGTATTAAAGGAAGCGGCGCTGGAAATATTGGATGCATTGCTGGTCATCTTCCAAAATTCTATAGACTCTGGAGCAGTTCCTACAGATTGGGGGGTGGCAAATGTAACCCCACTATTTAAAATAATCTTTTCACTTGCGTGTAATTTATCACAGAACACGGGCAGCATGGGCTTATCGAGAATGACGGGATAGTGTTGGGGTGGAGAAGTTATTCCTTCAAGTGGAAATCAGTGTAGTTTTGAAATGTGTTGAGGGTTTCTGCCTCTCTCCATTCATTCCTTCCCAACCTCTCTGTCGAGGCTCCTTCTCACTTTCTACCAGACAATTATTTGTGTTCGGGAGCGGGTGCAGAGGAGATTGAAATGAAACGGACAGACAGTTAACTTCAACACTGAGAAATGTGAAGTGATGCACTTTGGACAATAAGTTGAGGAGAGAATCCATAAACCAACTGGGAACAAGTTAAATCGTGTGCAGGTAAAGGGAAACCTTTTATACCTCCATCAATCTGTGTCTCTCTCTTTTTCTCACTCTCTGTGTCTGTGTCTTCTGTCCATCTCTCCCTTTCTGGGATATCTGTGAAAAATATCCACAAATATCAGGCAGCCATTTGGCGTTTCTTCCCAGGGGCCATTTTGTGTGAACGCAGCACTGAGATATTTCTGACAGAGTTGTCTCTTCACCAAAGTAACGTCAGTATTTTAAATGTGACAGATACGCAGCTATGGAGACACAAACGAGGGCTGTATTCCCGGGAATTTTGGAGTGTCAGGGACAATTTGATCCAAGTTGTCAGGAGAATAATGGAAACTGATAGCACAGAGATAGAGAAATGTTTCTTGCTGGTTATCCACCTCCTCCAGTCCCACCATCCTCCCATATCTGTTTTCCTTTCATTCTGGCTCCGTGACCATCCACAATTTGAATCGTTTCCCCATTGGGAGCTGTGTCTTCATCTGCGTGGGCTCCAACTCTGGAATTCCTTCCCTGAACGTTTTACTCAAATGCATCCATGGGATGTGGGCCTGGCTGGTTCTGCCAGCGTTTACTCCTCGTCCCTAATTGCTCATGAACTGAGTGGCTTGCTAGGCCATTTCAAACAACATCTAAGAGTCAACCACATTGCTGTGAGGCTGGAGTCACATGTAGGCCCGACCAGGTAAGGACGGCAGATTTCCTTCCATAAAGGACACTAGTGAAGCAGATTGGTTTTCTCCATTTTAACACCTCCTTTTCCTCCAATTAAAATAGTCCATAAAAACCATCTGGCCAAACCTTTGGGACATGTGACCCTACACTCTCCTGTGACTCGGGGTGAAATTTCTCACATTCAGGCTCCTGTGAAGCATCTTGGGATAATACTGTCCAAGGTGCTATATAAATGCAAGTTGTTCCAGGAGAATATTGGAAACTGGTTGAACCATAGAATCCCAGTGCAGAAGGAGGCCATTGAGCCCATCGAGTCTGCACCGAATCTCTGACAGAGGATCTGAGCCAAACCCTTTCCGCTACCCATTCCCCAAAGCCCCACACATTTACCATGGCCAATCCACCTAATCTAAACATCTTTGGATACTAAGGGGCAATTTAGCATGGCCAGTCCAACTAACCTCGACATCTTTGGACTGTGGGAGGAAACCGGAGCACCCGGAGGAAACCCATGCAGAATTGGGGAGAACGTGCAAATTCTACACAGTCACCCAAGGCTAGAATTGAACCCGGGCCCCTGGCACTGTGAGGCAGCAGTGCTAACCACTGTGCCACCGTGCCTATGGGCCTTCCCCAGCTCTTCCTGTCCCACCATCCTGCGATATCTGTTTTCCTTTCATTCTGGCTCCCAGACCAACCCCAATTTTAATAGTTTCACATTGTGAGTGAGACTGTGGGAGTTTTCTCGATCTGTGTGTGTGTGTCTGTGTGTGAGACTGTGCGTGTACCTGTGTGTGTGTGTCTGTGCATCACTGCGTTTGTTGTCAGTGAGTTTGTGTGTGTTTCACTATCTTCCTGTCTCTCAGTCCCCCAGTCCCAGAATCTGCTTCTCTTTACACAGATGCTGCCTGTCCTGCTCAGTATTCCGGCATTGACTATTTCACAATCTGAGGAGTTGTGAATGCTGCGATCATCAGCGAACATCTCACCTATGGAGGGAAGGTCAGTGATGGAGCAGCTGAAGATGGTTGGGGCCTCGGACACTCACCCTGAGGAACTCCTGCAGTGATGTCCCGGGACTGAGAGGATCAGCTTTGAGATAATCGGCACATTGGGGGAAAGCTTGGAAAGCAGAGGATGCTGATTTAAGGTAAATGGCGACAGCGGCAACATGAGGCAATATCTGTGGCTTTGGATGATCCTTGTTGTACCCCACTATTAGCTGCTTACCGACCTGAATATCTCACTGTTACTCTCTGCATTACTATCTCATCCCTATCTCTCAGTGACTCTGCCTCTCTCCATCTCTCCGGGGAAATTATAATGGGGAGCAAAGAAATGGCAGAACAATTGAACATATACTTTGGTTCTGTCTTCACAAAAGAGGCACAGATAACCTGGCAGAAATGTTAGGGAACCAATGGTTTAGTGAGAGTGTGGAATTGAATTGAAGGAAATCAGTATTAGTAAGAAAATGGTGCTGGGGGAATGAATGGGGTTAAAGGCTGACAAATCCCCAGGGCCTGATAATCTACATCCCAGAGTATTAAAGGAAGCGGCGCTGGAAATATTGGATGCATTGCTGGTCATCTTCCAAAATTCTATAGACTCTGGAGCAGTTCCTACAGATTGGGGGGTGGCAAATGTAACCCCACTATTTAAAATAATCTTTTCACTTGCGTGTAATTTATCACAGAACACGGGCAGCATGGACTTATCGAGAATGACGGGATAGTGTTGGGGTGGAGAAGTTATTCCTTCAAGTGGAAATCAGTGTAGTTTTGAAATGTGTTGAGGGTTTCTGCCTCTCCCCATTCATTCCTTCCCAACCTCTCTGCCGAGGCTCCTTCTCACTTTCTACCAGACAATTATTTGTGCTCGGGAGCGGGTGCAGAGGAGATGGAAATGAAACGGACAGACAGTTAACTTCAACACTGAGAAATGTGAAGTGATGCACTTTGGACAATAAGTTGAGGAGAGAATCCATAAACCAACTGGGAACAAGTTAAATTGTGTGCAGGTAAAGGGAAAGCTTTTATACCTCCATCAATCTGTGTCTCTCTCTTTTTCTCACTCTCTGTGTCTGTGTCTTCTGTCCATCTCTCCCTTTCTGGGATATCTGTGAAAAATATCCACAAATATCAGGCAGCCATTTGGCGTTTCTTCCCAGGGGCCATTTTGTGTGAACGCAGCACTGAGATATTTCTGACAGAGTTGTCTCTTCACCAAAGTAACGTCAGTATTTTAAATGTGACAGATACGCAGCTATGGAGACACAAACGAGGGCTGTATTCCCGGGAATTTTGGAGTGTCAGGGACAATTTGATCCAAGTTGTCAGGAGAATAATGGAAACTGATAGCACAGAGATAGAGAAATGTTTCTTGCTGGTTATCCACCTCCTCCAGTCCCACCATCCCCCCATATCTGTTTTCCTTTCATTCTGGCTCCGTGACCATCCACAATTTGAATCGTTTCCCCATTGGGAGCTGTGTCTTCATCTGCGTGGGCTCCAACTCTGGAATTCCTTCCCTGAACGTTTTACTCAAATACATCCATGGGATGTGGGCCTGGCTGGTTCTGCCAGCGTTTACTCCTCGTCCCTAATTGCTCATGAACTGAGTGGCTTGCTAGGCCATTTCAAACAGCATCTAAGAGTCAACCACATTGCTGTGAGGCTGGAGTCACATGTAGGCCCGACCAGGTAAGGACGGCAGATTTCCTTCCATAAAGAACATTAGTGAAGCAGATTGGTTTTCTCCATTTTAATACCTCCTTTTCCTCCAATTAAAATAGTCCATAAAAACCATCTGGCCAAACCTTTGGGACATGTGACCCTAAACTCTCCTGTGACTCGGGGTCAAATTTCTCACATTAAGGCTCCTGTGAAGCATCTTGGGATAATACTGTCCAAGGTGCTATATAAATGCAAGTTGTTGTTGTGTGTGTCTGAGTGTCAGCTTCGGTCCATGTCCAGGACACTGCAGGTAACAGAGAATGATTCACTCTGGTCTGCGATCGTACATCTCGTGTGTGTCTCAGTGTCAGCTCTGAAACATGTACAGCACTATCCCATCCTGTTTCTGTGTCTCTCTGCCTCTGTATCTGTATCTCTCCCTCTCGCTGCATCTCTCTCCCCATGACTGAAAGAAACGAGAGCTTCAATCCCACACTGGGATGCTGTTCAATGTGAGTTCAGTTTTCCCAGAAATAAAAATCCTCAATTAAAAATTCCTTTGACACAGCAGAGGGAACTTTTCTCAAAGTGAATTTGCGGCTGTCTTGAATTTGAACCCAAGTTTTCAATATGGGGGTGGCATAGTGATGCAGGGGTTAGCACTGCTTCCTCACAGTGCCAGGGACCTGCCTTCGATTCCCAGCATGGGTCACTTTCTGACTGGAGTTTGAACGTCCTTCCCGTGTTTGCGTGGGTTTCCTCCGGGTGCTCCGGTTTCATCCCACACTCCAAAGATAGAACAAAGAAAATTACAGCACGGGAACAGGTCTTTCGGCTCTCCAAGCCTGCACCGACCATGCTGCCTGACTGAACTAAAACCCCCTACCCTTCCGGGGACCATATCCCTCCATTCCCATCTTATTCATGTCTTTGTCAAGACGCCCTTGAAAAGTTACTATCGTATCCGTTTCCACTCCCTCCCCTGGCAACGAGTTCCAGGCACCCACCACCCTCTGTGTAAAAAAACTTTCCTCCCACATCTCCTTTAAACCTTGCCCCTCGCACCTTAAACCTATGCCCCCGAGTAATAACTCTTCCACCCTGGGAAAAAGCTTCTGACTATCCACTCTGTTCATGCCCCTCATAATCTGGCAGACTTCTATCAGTTGTACAGGTAAGGTGGATTGGCCAAGCTAAATTGTCCCTTAGTGTCAGGAGGATTAGCTGAGGTAAATGTATGGGATTATGGGGATGGGGCCTGGGTGGGATTGTGGTCAGTGCAGACTCGATGGGCCGAATGGCCTCCTGCACTGCAGGATTCTATGAGCCCTGTTCTGTATTTGGTTTGGGATTGTTTGTTGAAAAGTGTAGTTGAAGTGTTACTCTGGAATGCTGGAATTTAGGCTACGGGATGATTGGATCAAACACTTCAAGATAATAAGGGGAATGGAGAGGACTGATAAAGAACAACTTTTCCTGCTGGTTGGGGAGTCCAGGACTTGGGGACATTGGATTTCAAACAATGTTGAGGATTTTAGACTTGTAGGAGTGGAATTCAGAAACACTTTGCCACACCAGCTGTGATATTAGTTTGGAACTACCTTCTATAATTCGCAGTTGATGCTCAGTCGCTTATTAATGTTTAAATCTGAGGTTGATAGGTGATATTTTTATACAGGAGAAGCAATTTAAAATCAATGGGTCAATGTTAAAATGGATGCAGGAACAGAGAGACCTGGGCTTTCAGTTCATTTTTACATCTTAAAGATTCAACCTGGTGCTCAGAATCTGTCAGTTGAATCTACTTTTCCTGCCAGATAAAGTGTCAACAATTGTGTTGGGGAATGTGACAAAAGGTGACATTCCTGCACAGTGGGGTTGGGAGGTTGTTTGAAAGGAGATTCAGATTGTATCAGAAAGCGTCAATTAGATTGTGTCTCGTTGCAGAAGGTGCATATTTCACAGGAAATGCCCCGAGATAAAGACTAGTTTCACCGATGTCTGAGTGACTTTCAAAGTCTGCAGACGCAAGAAGGGGGCAGAGATATTGTAATATTCAGAGCAGGAGATGGGGGACAATCACAGAATTGAAGAAGTGAGGCCAGCTCCTGTTTCTGAATGTCAGTGTTTAGCTTTTAAACATTAGTCCTGTGCTAATAATTCCAAGTTTGCAATCCCACACTTTGCTGTTGTGAATTAGAGTTGTGAATTTTCTGAAATTGGTTGTGTAATAAAACTCGGTGCAGGATGCAATGATTCCCATTCTGTCTGCTGCTGCAAAGCCCCCGTGTCTGTCTCAGTTTCATCGTATTTATCAATGATTTGAGATCCTAGAATCATAGAATCACTGAAGGGCAGACCATTCGGCCCATCGAGTCTGCATCGACCACAATCCCACCCAGGCCCGATTCCCGTAACCCCATATATTTACCCTGTTAATCCCCTGACACTAAGGTCAATTTATCATGGCCAATCCACCTAACCCGCACATGTTTGGACTGTGGGAGGAAACTGGAGCACCCGGAGGAAACCCACGCAGACACTGGGAGAACTCTACACTGACAGCGAGCTGAGGCTGGAATTGAACCTGGGTTCTTGGCGCTGTGCTAACCACTGTGCCACCATGCCGTTCATCATAGAATCCCTAAAGTGCAGAAGGAGGTCCTTTGGTCCATCAAGCCTGCCCCCAACAACAAGACCACCCGGGCCTGAATCTCCCTAACACTAAGGGGCAATTGAGCACGGCCAATTAACCTCACCCGCACATCTTTGGAGTGTGGGAGGAAACCGGAGCACCCGGAGGAAACCCACGCAGACACTGGGAGAACGTACAAACTCCACACAGACAGTCACCCGAGGCTGGAATAGAACGTGGGTCCTTGGTGCTGTGGGGGAGCAGTGCTAACCACTGTGCCATCATGTCGCCGGTGATGAGACAGAAAGTTTGCTACATTTCACAGAAATAGGCAGCATTTTAAGTCTTATAGCGAGAAGCTTCAAATGGCAAAGAGGTATTCCACTGCATAAGAGGCCATTCAGCTCATTGAGTCTGCACAGACTTGATGACAGAGTATCTTACCCAGGCCCTCACCCCAGCCCTATCCCCATAACCCCATTGCTAATCCATCTAATCTATATATCTTGCGAGTGTGGAAGGTAACCAGAGCACCCGGAGGAAACCCACGCAGACACGGGGAGAATGTGCAAACTCCACGCAGTCACCCGAGGCTGGAATTGAACCCGGGTCCCTGGCGCTGTGAGGCAGCAGTACGAACCACTGTGCCACCGTGCCGCCCTAAAGTAAAATGTCTTAACTGAATGGTTCAAAGAGAGAAAGATGGATTTCATTGGAGACAATTGTGTGGTCACCCACTTTAAAAAGGATAGAACAGATTGCTTTATGAATGGGGAAAGGCTGGAAAGAGTGGAGGCCCAAAGAGACTTGGGGCGGTCACATCAACATAGAAAATAGGAGGAGGCCATTCAGCCCTTCGAGCCTGACCCACCATTCAACGCTATCATGGCCGATCCTCTGTCTCAATGCCATACCCCAGCGGTCTCCCCATACACCTCGACACCTTTAGAGTGTAGAATTCTATCTCTTTCCTTGTTAAATATATTCAGTGACTTGGTCTCCACAGCTTTCTGTGGGAGAGAATCCCACAGGTTCACCACCCTCTGAGTGAAGAGGTTTCCCCTCATCTCAGTCCCAAATGGCCTCCCCCGTATCCTGAGACTGTGACCCCTTGTTCCAGACACCCCCAGCCGGAGGAAACAATATCCCTGTATCCAGCCTGTCCAGCACTGTCAGAATTTTATACCTTTCAATTAGATCCCCTCTCACTCTTCTACATTCCAGTGAATACAGGCCCAGCCGACCCAATCTCCCCTCAGACATCAATGCTGCCATCCCAGGAATCAGTCTGGTGAACATTCACTGCTCTCCCTCTGTGGCAAGTACATCCTTCCTCAGATAAGGAGAGGAACACTGTACACAAGACTCCAGGTGTGGTCTCACCGAGGCTCTGTCCAGCTGCAGTAAGACATCCTTGCTCTTCTACTCCAATCCTCTTGCAATGAAGGACAACATCCCATTGGTCGTCCTAACTGCTTGCTGTAGCTGCATGCTTGCTTTCAGTGACTGGTGTTCTCAGATACCCAGGTCCCTTTGTGCAACATTTCCCAATCTATCAACATTCAACTAATACTCTGCCATTCTCTTCCTCCGTCCAAAGTGGATAACGTCACATTTATCCACATTATTCTGCATCTGCCATGTATTTCCCCACTCAATCAACTTGTCTAAATCACCCCGAAGCCTGTTCACATCCTCCTCATCACTCACATTCCCACCAAGTTTCATCTCATCAGCAAACTTGAGAATATTACGTTTGGTTCCCTCATCCAAATCACTGATGTGTTTTGTGAATATCTGGGACCCATTACTGACCCCTGCGGGACCCCACTCGTCACTGCCTGCTACTTAGAAAAAGATTCATTTATTCCTGTCTGTGCGGAGTCCGCATGTTCTCCCTGTGTCTGCGTGGGTTTCCTCCGGATGCTCCGGTTTCCTCCCTCAGTCTGAAAGATGTGCTGTTTAGGGTGCATTGGCCGTGCTAAATTCTCCCTCAGTGTTACCCGAACAGGCGCCGGAGGTTGGTTGACTAAGGGATTTTCACAGTAACTTCATTACCGTGTTAATGTAAGCCGACTTGTGACACTAATACATAAACTTCTAAACTTCTTTCAATTCTAAATTAGGAAGCACTTCTTCACACGAGATGTGGTTAAAGTTTGGTCCTGTCTTCTGTAAATGAACCCTCCCTATATCCCCCAGTCCCACCATCCTCTGATATCTGTTTTCCTTTAATCCTGGCTCCCTGACCATTCCCCATTTTAATCCTTTCACCATTGGGGTCTGCAGTTCACTGTGTGGCTCCAACTCTGGAATTCCTTCCCAAAACTCTCTGTCTTCATACCTCCCTTTCCACCATTCAGACACTTCCTCAAAACAACCCCTTTTTGACCAGATCTTTGGGGCAATTCTTTTGTCCCTAAACTCGCCTGTGACTCGGCTTCTAATTTTTCACTCCAGGCTCCTGTGAAGCATCTGAGGACGTTTCTGTTCAAGGTGCTATATCAATGCAGGTTGTTGTTTTATGTGTCTGAGTGTCAGTTTCTCTCAATGTCCAGGACACTGCAGATAACAGAGAATGATTCATTCCCCACTCAACCATTACCATCAAGCCACGGGGCCAACCTGGCATCCCTTAAAAATGAGGTGTCAACCTGGTGAAGCTCCCAAACAGGAGCGGGCAGCACGGTGGCACCAGTGGTTAGCACTGCTGTATCACAGCACCAGGGACACAAGTTCATATCCAGCCTCGGGTCACTATCTGCATGGGTTTCCTCCGAGTGCCGCTCTTCCTTCTCTCAGCCCAAAGATGTGCGGGTTCGGTGGATTGGCCATGCTAACTTTCCCCATAGTCTTAGGGGGATTAGCAGGGTAAATACTTTGACTTGATTAATTATTTTGATTTGATTTATTATTATCATATTAGTATACAGTGAAAAGTCTTGTTTCTTGTGCGCTATACAGACAAAGCATACTGTTCATCGAGAAGGAAGCGAGAGAGTGCAGAATGTAGTGTTACAGTCATAGCTAGGGTGGAGAGAAAGATCAATTTAATGCAGGGTAGGTCCATTCAAAAGTCTGACAGCAGCAGGGAAGAAGCTGTTCTTGAGTGGGTTGGTACGTGACCTCA
This sequence comes from Mustelus asterias, assembly GCF_964213995.1. NCBI lineage: Eukaryota > Metazoa > Chordata > Chondrichthyes > Carcharhiniformes > Triakidae > Mustelus > Mustelus asterias. The sequence goes on from NW_027590869.1 coordinate 77,897, forward strand.
GACTTTTGTATCTTTTTCCCGACGGAAGAAGGTGGAAGAGAGAATGTCCGGGGTGGGTGAGGCCCTTCATTATGCTGGCTGCTTTTCCGAGGCAGCGGGAAGTGTAGACAGAGTCAGTGGATGGGAGGCCGGTTTGCGTGATGGATTGGGCTACATTCATGACCTTTTGTAGATCCTTGCGGTCTTGGGCAGAACAGGAGCCCCAGACCAAGCTGTGATGTAACCAGAAAGAATGAGTTAGTGAGAGTTGTAGCTGACATGCCCAATTTCCTTCATCTTCTGAGAAAGTAGAGGCATTGACTGTGTTTCTAACTCTGTGGTGTATTGTGTCACAGGACAGTTTCGATGGAGATTTATTCTGTATCCCTGGGATTTAGAAGGTTCAGGAGTGAGTTGATTGAAGTTTTCTTTAATTCTTTCGTGGGACACGGGCATCGCTGGCTGAACAGAATTTATTGCATCGAGTTGCTCTTCGCGGGCAGTTGAGAGTTAACCGCATTGCTGTGGCTCTGGAGTCACACGTAGCCCAGACCACGTGAGGATGGCAGATTTCCTTCCCTAAAAGACATTAGTGAACCAGACGGGTTTTTCCGACAATCGACAATGGTTTCATGGTCACCAGTAGATTCTTAATTCCAGATATTTTTATTGAATTCCAATTGGTGGGATTCAAACCCAGGTCCCCAGAACATTCACTGAGTTTCTGGATTAATAGTCTGGAGATAATAGCACTAGGCCATTGCCTCTCCTAGTGTCACCTCTCCATCCCTGTCATTCACTCATCATCTCCGCTTCCACCATCCTCATAGGCCGTATGTCCAAACACATTCCCAGGCTCTGTGTGTGTGTGAAAGATGTTTTTCCTCACATTCCCTCACTGCGTCTCTCCTGAAACTTTAAATTGTGTCTCCCTGTCATCCCTGAACCCAATCAGCTCACGGCAACAGCTTTCCTTTATCGACTTTATCTAAACCTGTCCTAATCTTGTACAACTCGAGCAAATCTCCCCTCAAGGGGAACAAGCCCCGTTTCTCCAACCTCACCCTGGAGCTCACATCCCTCATTCCCGCAATTAATCCACTCTCAAAGATGCTGCAGACCTTCATATTTCCTCCCTCGGTCTGTTTATCCCATCACAGGATCACAGAATTGTTGCAGGGCAGAAGGAGGCAAGTGGAGTTCGGACAAGAAGTTGAGGAGAGCAGAGAAAATATAAACTAAATGGGCCCAAGGTAATTCTGTGTTTATTTCTTTTTCTCACTCTCTATGTCTGTGTCTTCTGTCCCTCTCTCCATCTCTCCATCTCTCCCTCTCTGGGAATCTGAAAAATATCCACAAATATCAGTCAGCCATTTGGCCTTTCTTCCCAGCGGCCATTTGATGTGAGCGCAGCACTGAGATATTTCTGACAGAGTTGTCTCCTCGCTGAGGTAACATTAGTATTTTAAATGTGACAGAGACGCAGCCATGGAGACACAAACGAGGGTTGTATTCCCGGGAATTTTGGAGTGTCAGGGATAATTTGATCCAAGTTGTCAGGAGAATAATGGAAACTGATAGGATAGAGAAAGAGAAATGTTTCTTGCTGGTTGTGGAGTCTGGGACTGGGATCATTGTCTGAAATATTAAAAATATTCTGAAACCCTTTCAAAGTGAAATTAAGGAACACTTCTTCACACAAAGGGTGTTCTCGAATCACAGAACAGCAGGAGGCCATTCGGCCCATCATGTCTGCCCCGATCCCGGAAGAGCCACCCAGCGAGTCCCATTCTCCAGCCCTGTCTCCTTAGCCCCCTAAAGCAATCACTTTCAAATATGTATCCGCCTCTCTTTTGAATCCTCCTATGGAATCTGCCTCCACCTCTCTCCCAGGCAGCGCATTCCAAATCCCAACAACTCTCCGAGTAAAGCAGTTTCTCCTCATCACACTCCCAGCTCCCTTGCTGACCATCTTGAAATTGTGACCCCTTCGTCACTGACACACCAACGTGTGGAAACAGAATATCCTTCTTCACCCTGTCAACATTGTTCATCATTCTGAACACCTCGATAAGGTCACCTCTTAATCTTCTCTGCTCCAAGGAGAATAAGGCCAATTTCTCTCATCTTTCCTTGGATCTAAAATTTCTCATTCCTGGAATCATTCGAGTGAATCTCCTTTGCACTCTCTCTCTCTCTCTGCCTCTCTCGAGGACTTTAACGTCCTTCCTTAAATACGGTGCCCAGAACTGATCACAGTGCTCCGAATGTGATCTGTCCAATGATTTGTAGAGGTGTAGCATCACTTCCTTGCTTTTATACTCTATGCCTCTCTTTATAAACCCAAGGATCCTATCAGGCTTCTTAACAACTGTTTCATCTTGCCTGGCCACCTTCAGAGAATGAATCACTTGAAACCCAAGGCCCATCTGCTCCTGTAGTCCCCTCAACGTTGTACCATTGAGTCTGTATCGTCTCCCCATGTTTCTTGCACCAAAATGCATTCCCTCCCATTTCGCTGCATTGAAATTCATCTCCCAGGTGTCTGCCCATTTGGCCAACTTGTCCATGTCCCTCTGAAGTCGCTCAGTGTCACTCTTCTCTCTTCTCCCGAGCTCAGCGTCATCTGCAAATTTGGAGATTGTGCGTTCAACCCCCGTCGCTAAGCTGTTAATATAAATCAGAAAAAGCAAGGATCCCAACACTGATCCCTGGGGAACACCACTTTCAACTCGTCTCCAGTCTGAGAAATGCCCATCTCTACCTCCCCTCTGTTTCCTATCTCTTACCAAACTTCTAATCCATGCTGCCAAGGACTCATCCAACCCAAATATTTCTCATTTGCTGATTTGCATGTTAGTGGAGTGGTGTAAAAGGCATGTGGAACGCTTGCCTTTTTCAGTCGAGGCATAGATTACAAAAGCAGGGTAGTCATGTTGGAGCTGTATAAAACTTTGGTGAGGCCACAGCTGGAGTACTGTGTGCGGTTCTGGTCGCCACATTATAGGAAGGGTGTGAATGCACTGGACAGGATGCAGAGGAGATTCACCAGGATGCATCTGAGCTGGAGTGTTTCAGCTATGAAGAGAGCTGTGGGCCACACGGTGGCACAGTTGTTATCACTGCTGCATCACAGCGCCAGGGACCCAGGTTCGATTCCCGGCTCAGGTCACTGTCTGTGTGAAGTCTGCACGTTCTCTCCGTGTCTGCGTGCCTTTCCTCTGGGCGCTGCGGTTTCCTCCCACAGTGCGAATGATGTGCTGGTTAGGGTGCATTGGCCGTGGTAAATTTTCTCTCAGTGTAACCGAACACCAGAGTGTGGCATCTGGGGAATTATCACCGTAACTTCACAGTGTTAATGCAAGCCTACTTGTGACACTAATAAACAAAATTAAAAATGAGATGTTGAGTAGGCTTGTGTTGTATTCATTGGAGCAGAGAAGACTGGGGGGGGGGCGACCTGATTGAGGTGGAGAAGATTATGAGAGACATGAAGAGTGTGGATCGGGAGCAGCTGTTCCCCTTAGTTGAAGGGTCAGTCACGAGGGGACATAGGTTCAAGGTGAGGGGCAGGAGGTTTAGGGGGGATGTGAGGAAAATCTGTTTTACCCACAGGGTGGTGCCAGTCTGGAATGCGCTGCCTGGGAGGTTGGCAGAGGCAAGTTGCCTCACATCCTTTAAAAAGTAGCTGGATAAGCACTTGGCACATCATCACATTCAGGGCTATGGGCCAAGTGCTGGTAAATGGGGTGAGGTCGGTATGTTAGGTGGTCCTCACGTGTCGGTGCAGACTCGATGGGCCGAAGGGTCTCTTCTGCACTGTATGAATCTGTGATGAGGAGATGTTTTTAACATAGTGACTGCTGGTATCTGGAATGTTCTGCCTTGATTAGTTGTAAGTATTCGCATTCCAACCATTATTCATGTAAATTGAGTCTGTGTCTTGAAATGCTCTGTTTGTGAACAGAATTCCCACTCACCTGAAGAAGGGGCTTAGAGCTCCGAAAGCTTGTGTGGCTTTTGCTACCAAATAAAGTTGTTGGACTTTAAAGTGGTGTTGTTAAACTTCTTACTGTGTTTACCCCAGTCCAACGCCGGCATCTCCACATCATGTTCTGCCTGAGTCAGAGGTGGGAGAAGATTCCATCAAGAGGAAATTGAATGGGAAGCTGAAGGGAAAATATTGACAGGGTTACGGGGAGAGGGTGGAGGATTGGGAATAGTGAAACTGCTCTTGCAGTGTGTCGATCCAGGCTCGACGGGCTGAATGGCCTCCTGTGCTGTCCCCATTCTATGATTCACACACAAGTTAACTTCTCAGTGTCTATTAGGCCCCACTCGTTCCTCCATGATCAGTTCCAGCATTTCAAGTTCAGATCCCAGTACTTTTTAGTTGGGGCATTGAGGAGTAAAACAGAAATAGGAATGAGAGTGTCGGTGCGCTTATGTTTTTGTATTTTTGTGTGTGTGTGAGAGAGAGACAGTTTCTAAGTGTGTGCAAGTGTCTATTTCATTGTGTGTTTCTGTGTGTGTGATTGTGTTTCTCTGCGTGTGTCTGTGAGTGAGTGTGTGTCTGTGTGTGTCTCTCTCTCTGTGTCTTTGTGTATGTGTGTCTGTGAGTGTGTGTTTGTGTCTCTCTGCGTGTGTGCGTGTGTGTCCGTGAGTGTGTGTTTGTGTCTCTGTGTGTGTGTGTCCGTGAGTGTCTGTGTGTCTCTCTCTTTGTCAGTGTGTGTGTGTCTATGAGTGTGTGTGTGTGTGTGTGTGTGTGTGTCTGTATCTCTGTGAGTGCGTGTGCGTCTGTGTGTGTGTGTTTGTCATGATCTGTTTCAGCGGTGGAGCAGGCTCGATGGGTCAAATGGCCTCCAACTGCACATATTTGAGATTCAAATACATTGACACACATGCATGCTGACACACACACACACACACACAGACACACACACACACACACAGACATACACACACACACACAGACACACACAGACACACACACACAGACACACACACAGCGACTCACACACACACACAGAGACACACAAACACACACACACACACACAGACACACAGACTCACACACACACACAGACACACACACACACAGTGAAATATATACACAGTATTGACATATGTATTGACCATTTAATGTGACTGAATGCTACACATCCTGGTTTGCCGATGACACAAAACATTAGACAGCATTGTAAGCAGCATCGCTGGAAACATCAGATTGCAAAGAGTTATTCATATTTTGTACATGGACAAAACTGGTGGAGAGGTTTCAGTGCAGGGAAATGTAATTTGACACAACTTAGATTTAAAAGGGATAGAACAGCGCACTTTAATAAATGATGAAATGACCGAAACAGTGGAAGCTCCAAATGTCCAGATATTTCACAGCTGAATTCGCACAATACACACAGCAATGGATCTGATATTGCGGAATTGTTGTAAATGTGGTTAATCTCAGTACGGAGGCTGTCTTCATGTTACAATGTTAATCTGATCACTCTCATCAAAACAGGATCAACATTTCTGTACAATGTGAGTGAATCATCAGTTCAAATAGTTCAGGTTCAGTGTTTAAAATAACCAGTCACTTTTATGTGGCTGCTTTGGGAGTGTCAGTGGAATGTAGTTTACAGTCAAGTGCGAACAATTGCATTGGGGAATAATTGGAAGCAGTTTCCATTGAGAGCTTCCTGCATTCTGGAAATGTGTGTGATCCATTCAGAGATAGGAAATGGACGGATGAATAAAGATGCAGTTTGTTGTTAATTACATGAGATTGTCTGCCTTGAAGATTCACAAGTTCCATGTGCTGAGAGAAAGGAATGATTAAACAATGTCTATAATTCAAATCCTTCAGACAAGTGAAAAAGCAGGAGAACAACTGAATCCACAAACGCTGCCACAGACAGTATTCGAAGCTTCAACTTCATGTTTGAATGTGAAGGGCTGATTGAAATAAACAGGAGGCCACACTGGGATGCTGAGCAATTTGATTCCTGTTTTTCCTAAAATTCAAAATAAAAATCTGTGATGAAACATTCCTTGGACAGAGCAGAGGGAATTTTACTCTGTATTTAGCCCATTCCAGTATTTGTGTTGGGAACATTTGATGAACAGTGCAGATTAAACATTATTCTTAACCGCTGGAATTTAAGTTGGGGGCTGATTTAATCAAACATTGAAAATAATGAGGGAAAGGGAGAGGCTGATAAAGAACAAGTTTTTCTGCTGGCTGGGAACTCCAGGATTTGGGAATATTTGAATGTTAGCCTCAGTTTAGAATTTTAAAATTGTAGAAATGGAAACATTGCCAGATGTGGTGTGGAGTGAGTTTGAAACAATCTTCTGCAAATGGCGAATGATGCTCAGTCACTTGTTATTATTTTAAACCTGGGGTTGATAGATTTTCCTTCGTCCAAGGGGTTAAGAGACAGAGAGTTAGATCACAGATCAGCCAGGATCTTATTGAATATTGGAACAGGCTTTCAGGAAGATTGTTCCAGATTCTAAACACACTCTTGATGAAGTGCTTTTTCTCACTTCACTTCTGATCCATTTCCCCATCATTTAGAATCTGTGCCCTCTAGTTCCTGACCATCTCTTGAGAGGGAAGAGTTTCTCACTCTTTAACCTGTGGATACCCCTTAGGATCTTGAATCTCTCTCTCAAGTCTCACCTCAGCCTTCTTTTCTCCAAGGAAAACAGTCCCAACCTCTCCAATCAACCCTCGTAGCTACGGATCTTATTCCCTGGAATCATTCTTGTGATTCTCCTCTGCACTCTCTCCAATGTCTTCACATGCCTCCTCAAGTACGGTGCCCAGAACTGGGCGCAGTCTCCAGATGAGGCTTAACGAGTGTCTTATACAAGTTCAATATGAACTCCTTACTCTTGTCCTCAATTCCTCCATTAATAAAAGCTGGGATACCATATACTTCATTTACTGCTCTGTCAAAGTGCCCTGCCACCTTCACTGACGTATGTACAAATTAGAATCATAGAATCCCTACAGTGCAGAAGGAGGCCATACAGCCCATCGAGCCTGCGCTGACAACATTCCCACCCAGGCCCTATCCCCGTGATGCAACGTATTTACCCTGATAATACTGGCATGAATTGAGAAATGGTTAACGGACAGAAAACAGAGCTTAGGTACAAATGGGTCATTTTCAGGGTGCCAGGCTGTGACCAGCGGCTTATCACAAGGATCAGTCCGCGGGAGCCCAGCTATTCACAATCCATATCATTGATTTGGACGTTTGGGATCAAATGTAATATTTCCGAGTTTGCAGATGACATGAAAGCAGGTGGAAGTGTGAGTTGTGAGGAGGATGTAGACTCTTCAAGGGGATGTGGAGAGGCTGAATTAGTGGTGAAACCACACACGGAGTGTTGTGTACAGTTTTATCCTCTTACCTAAGGAAAGACATTCTTGTCCGAGAGGGACTTCAATGACATTTCACTGCATTAATTCCTGGGATGGAGGGATTGTCCTCTGAGGAAAGAAAATGGACTTTTACTTTATGCACTTGAGAAGCATGAGAGGTGACCTCATTCAAACTTGGACAATTCTTACAGGGCTCAGCAGGGTCGAGTCATAGAGGTTTACAGCTTGGAAACGCGCTTTGGCCCAACTTGTCCATGCCGCCCAGTTTTTACCATTAAGCTAATCACAATTGCCTGTGTTTCGCCCATATCCCTCTATACCAATCTTATCCATGTAACTGTCTAAATGCTTTTTAAAACATAAAGTTGTACCCGCCCCTGCTACTGCCCCTGGCAGCTCATTCCAGACACTCACCACCCTCTGTGTGAAAAGAATTGCCCTCTGGACCCTTTTGTATCTCTCCCCTCTCACCTTAAACCTATGCCCTCTAGTTTTAGACTCCCCTACCTTTGGGAGAAGATATTGACTATCTCGCTGATCTATGCCCCTCATTATTTTACAGACCTCTATAAAATCTCCCCTCAGTCTTCTACGCTACAGGGAAAAAAGTCCCAGTCTGTGCAACCTCTCCTTAAAACCCAAACCATCAAGTCCCGGTAGCATCCAAGTAAATCGTTTTTGCACTCTTTCTAGTTTAATAATATCCATTCTAAAATAGGGTGTCCAGAACTGTACACAGTATTCCAAGCGTGGCCTTAACAATGTCTTGTACAACTTCAACAAGACGTCCCAACTCCTGTATTCAATGTTCTGACCAATGAAACCAAGCATGCTGAATGCCTTCTTCACCACTCTGTCCACCTGTGACTCCACTGTCAAGAAGCTATGAACATGTACCCCGAGATCTCTTTGTTCTATAACTCTCCCCAACCCCCAAACATGAGCTGAGTAGATACAGGAAGGATGTTTCCCCCGGCTGGGGGCGGTGGGGTGGGGGGGTGGGGGGGTGTGGTGTCTAGAACCATGGCATAGTCGCAGAGTAAGGGGGCAGGACATTTAGGACTGAGATAAGAACATAAGAAATAGGAGCAGGAGTAGTACATCCAGCCCCTCGAGCCTGCCCCGCCATTCAATAAGATCATGGCTGATCTGATGTGGATCAGTTCCACTTACCCTCCTGATCCCCATAACCCCTAATTCCCTTACCGATCAGGAATCCATCTCTCCGTGATTTAAACATATTCAACGAGGTAGCCTCCACCACTTCAGTGGGCAGAGAATTCCAGAGATTCACCACCTTCTGAGAGAAGAAGTTCCTCCTCAACTCTGTCCGAAACTGACCCCCCTTTATTTTGAGGCTGTGCCCTCTAGTTCTAGCTTCCTTTCTAAGTGGAAAGAATCTCTCCACTTCGACCCTATCCAGCCCCTTCATTATCTTATAGGTCTCTATTAGATCCCCCCTCAGCCTTCTAAATTCCAACGAGTACAAACCCAATCTGCTCAGTCTCTCCTGATAATCAACACCCCTCATCTCTGGTATCAACCTGGTGAACCTTCTCTGCACTCCCTCCAAGGCCAATATATCCTTCCGCAAATAAGGGGACCAAAACTGCACACAGTATTCCAGCTGCGGCCTCACCAATGCCCTGTACAGATGCAGCAAGACATCTCTGCTTTTATATTCTATCCCCCTTGCGATATAGGCCAACATCCCGTTTGCCTTCTTGATCACCTGTTGCACCTGCAGACTGGGTTTTTGCGTCTCATGCACAAGGACCCCCAGGTCCCTTTGCACAGCAGCATGTTGTAATTTGTTTCCACTTAGATAATAATCCAATTTGTGATTATTTCCTCCAAAGTTAATAACCTCGCATTTGTCAACATTATACTCCATCTGCCAGATCCTCGCCCACTCACTCAGCCTGTCCAAATCTCTCTGCAGGCCTTCTACGCCCTCCACACGATACATTTTTCCACTTATCTTTGTGTCGTCTGCAAACTTTGTTACCCTACACTCAGTCGCCTCCTCCAGATCGTCTATATAAATGGTAAATAGTTGAGGCCCCAGTACCGATCCCTGCGGCACGCCACTAGTTACCATCCGCCAACCAGACAAGCACCCATTTATTCCGACTCTCTGCTTCCTGTGAGGAGGAATTTCTTCCCTCAGAGTCATAGAGTGGTACAGTGAAGAAAAGGCCCTTCGACCCATTGAGTCTGCACCAACAGTAACTCCCACTAAAGTTGTGCTAATCCAATTTTCCATCTCTTGTACCATATCTTTGAATGTTGTGATGTTCAAGTGCTCATCCAAATGCTTTTGAAAGGTTGTAAAGTTTCCGACCTCCACTGCCTTCCCAGGCAGTACTTTCCTGATTCCCATCACCCTCTGAGTGAATGTTTTTCTCAACTCTCCTCTGAATCTCCTGCCCTTTGCCCTAAAACTATGTCCCCTCATGATTGACCCCTCAACCAAGGGGAACAGCTGTTTCCTATTCACCCTGTCCATACCCCTCATAATCTTACACACCTCAATCAGCCTTCTCTGCTCTAAAGAAAACAATCCAAACCTTTCCAGTCTCTCCGTGGAGCTCAAATACTCCATCCCAGGCAACTTGCTGCTGAGCCTCCTCTGTACCCCCCTCTAGTGCTATCATATCCTTCCTCTGGTGTGGTGACCAGATCTGCACACGGTACTCCAGCTGTGGCCTAACCAACACTCTGTACAACTCCAACATTAACTCTTTGCTCTTCTACTCTGCGCCATGACTGATAAAAGCAAGTGTCTCATCTGCCTTCTTTCCCACTTGATTCACATGCTCTGCTGCCTTCAGGGATCTGTGAATAATTGCCCCAGATCCATATGTTCCTCTGAGCTCCCCAGTGTCCTGCAACTCATTAAACACTCCCTTGCCTTGTTACTGCTTCCAAAGTGCATCACCTCGCACCTATCAGGGTCAAATACCATCTGCCACTGCTCTGCCTATCTGACCAACCCAGCGATATCTTCCTGTAACCTACAACCTTCTTCCCTATTAACCATCCTACCAATCTTGGTGTCATCTGGAACCTTGCTTATCATTGCCCCCACATTATCATCTGTCTCATTGATGTGTAACAATAATAAGCCCCCCAGCACGGAGCCTTGTGGTGCACCACTGGACACCGGCCTCCAGCCACTCAAACAGCCTTCCAACACCACCCTTTGTGTCCAATTACTAAACCAGTTTCCGATCCATCTCGCCAAGTTTTCCTGAATTCCGTGTGCTTCCAGGATGGTGAATCTTTGGAATTCCCTATCCCAGAGGGCTGTGGAGGCTCAGTCATCGTTCACAGACTGAGATGGATCGGTTTCTACTGATTAAACATATTGCAAAGTTTCACCATCTGTGACCCCTTGTTCCAGCCTCTCCCCCCCCCCTCTCCCCACCCCCTCAGCCCCTCAGCTGGAGGGAACAACATCCCTGTATTCAGTCACTCCAGCCCAGTCAGAATTTATACATTTCAATTCGATCCCCTCTCATTCTTCGGAACTCCAGTGAATACAGGCCCAGTCGACTCAATCTCTCCTCATACGACAATCCTGCCATCCCAGGAATCAGTCTGGTGTGCCTCCGCTGCTCTCCCTCTATGGTAAGTGCAGCATTTCATAGTTACAGAGACAAAAACTGTACACAATATTCCAGGTGTGGTCTCACCGAGGGCCTGTACAGCTGCAGTAAGACATCCTTGCTCCTTTCCTCAAGTTCTCTTGCAATGAAGGCCAACATATCATTTGCCTTCCGAACTGTTTGCTGTAGCTGCATGCTTGCTTTCAGTCTCTTGTGTACTAGGACACCCAGGTCCCTTTGTATCTCAACATTTCCCAATCTATCACCATTTAAATAACCCTCTGCCATTCTGCTTCTCTGTCCGAAGTAGTTAAATTCACGTTTGTCCACGTTATACAGCATCTGCCACGCATTTACCCATTCACTCAATTTACTGAAGTCACTGTGAAACATTTTAACATCCTTCTCACTCCTCACATTCCCAACAAGTTTCATGGCATCAGCAAACTTGGAAATATTATTTTTGGTTCCCTCATCCAAATCATTGGTGTACATCTCGTGTGTGTCTCAATGTCAGCTCGGAAACATGTACAGCACAATCCCATCCTGTCTCTGTCTTTCTATGGCTCTGTATCTGTATATATCTCTCTCTGAAATTAGAAAAAAGAAAATTACAGCACAAGAACAGGCCCATCGGCCCTCCAAGCCTGCACCAACCATGTGTGAACTAAAACCCCCTCCCCTTCCAGGGACCATATCCCTCTATTCCCATCCTATTCTTGTATTTCTCCAGACGCCCCTTAAAACGCATTATTGTATCTGCTTCCACTACCTCTCCCAGCAGCGAGTTCCAGGCACCCACCACCCTCTGTGTAAAAAACTTGCCTCGTACATCTCCTTTAAACCTTGTCCCTAGCACCTTAAACCTGTGCCCCCTAGTAATTGACTCTTCAACCCTGGGAAAAAGCTCCTGACTATCCACTCTGTCCATGCCTCTCATAATCTTGTCGACTTCTATCAGGTCACCCCCCTTGCCTCCGTCATTCCAGTGAGAACAAACCAAGTTTCTCCAAACTCTCCTCATAGCTAATGCCCTCCATACCCGGCAACATCCTGGTAAATCTTTTCTGTACCCTCTCCAAAACCTCCACATCCTTCTAGTAGTGTGGCGACCAGAATTGAACACTATATTCCAAGTGCGGCCTAACAATGGTTCTATAAAGCTGCAACATGGCTTGCCAATTTTTAAACTCAATGCGTGTGGCATCAAAAGTTTGCTTATCTCCTAAATAACACTGACAACATTTCAAAACCGCTCCATTGTCGGTGAAACACTTTTGGAAACCCTAAAGCCATGAATAGTACTTTAGAAATGTCCATCCCCAAGTTGCTGTGAGGACATTCAGAGTCAGTGTGTGACTTGGGTCAAAGACAGACCAGCGAGGTCTCTCCCTGAATGACACTGAGTGACTCTTTAGCTTTTTTATGATGAGCAGAAACCTTTCATCTCTCTTGTGTCCAATTCATTCCAATTCTGTCCCTGACATGAATCAGTTGTGACTTTCTGTAGGAGCTGGAATGTTCTCTCTGGCGACAGAGAATCCATTGAGAGGAGGATCAGGTGTGACCTTTCTCTCCTGGAATCCATCTTTCCTGTTTGTGTCTTGTAGATTGTGTGTGGAGAGAGCAGAGGGAAAAGGCTGAGTGGATTTGTAATGAACAGGGGTTTGCTTTCATTCACAAACTGGAGCTGAAGCCAACGTGTGCAGATGTGAAGAATGGAGATCAGAAAAGGACCATGGGTAGAATTGGAGACTATTCTGCCCATCCAGATGTGCTGTCTTTTTGGAAGAGAAATCGAGTTAATCTCTATTTACAGAGGAAGAAGGGATTCCTCCTCCATTCTATATCTGTTTAGTTTTAGGCTGTCTGAGTGTGAGTGTTAGTGTGTGTGCATATTTTTTCTCAATCTGCCTGTCTCTCAGTCCCCCTCAATAAATATTCATCTAACCCTGCACATGGTCCAATGAAATATCAATCCATACATGGTATTAATACAGTGAGAACTCAGAAAGGGTTGATTGTAGTGTCCACAGCAGCATGGTGTAATGTAGTATTCACTGAGACAACTGAGCACATAAACAGCGACTGGGTTGAGTGCAGTGATAACTGGGAAAGGAGCTAATGTCCGGGATTCTCCGGCTGTTCACTCGTGGGGAATTCTCTGCTCTCGTACCCCTGCCTCTGGTTTCCTGCTAGCGTGAGGTGACTTCAATGGGAAATCCCATTGACAGCGACAGGACCAAAAACTCCCTCTGCTAGTGAACGGTGTGTCACCTCTCACTGCCCAGAAAGCTGCTGAGGGGAGACTGGAGGATCCCAGAAACTATGTTAAAAATAGCCATATTGGCAACAGAAGGAAAATATTATATCCCAAACTCAGTAATATTCACAATGATATTCTCCAATCAGCTGAAGGGCAGAATTTACTGATACAAGACCCAGATTGTAATAACTGAGGGAGATTTAGGGCAGAGATTACTGATACCAGGCCCAGATTGTAATAACTGAGAGAGGTTTAGGGCAGAGATTACTGATAGCAGGCCCAGATTGTAATAACTGAGGGAGGTTTAGGGCAGAGATTACTGATACCAGGCCCAGATTGTAATAACTGAGAGAGGTTTAGGGCAGAGATTACTGATACCAGTCCCAGATTGTAATAACAGAGAGAGGTTTCGGGCAGAGATTACTGATACCAGGCCCAGATTGTAATAACTGAGAGAGGTTTAGGGCAGAGATTACTGATACCAGGCCCAGATTGTAATAACTGAGGGAGGTTTAGGGCAGAGATTACTGATACCAGGCCCAGATTGAAATAACTGAGACAGGTTTGGGGCAGAGATTACTGATACCAGGCCCAGATTGTAATAACTGAGAGAGGTTTAGGGCAGAGATTACTGATACAAGTCCCAGATTGTAATAACTGAGAGAGGTTTAGGGCAGAGATTACTGATACCAGGCCCAGATTGTAATAACTGAGAGAGGTTTCGGGCAGAGATTACTGATACCAGGCCCAGATTGTAATAACTGAGAGAGGTTTCGGGCAGAGATTACTGATACCAGGCCCAGATTGTAATAACTGAGAGAGGTTTAGGGCAGAGATTACTGATACCAGGCCCAGATTGTAATAACTGAGAGAGGTTTCGGGCAGCGTTTACTGATACAAGTCCCAGATTGTAATAACTGAGAGAGGTTTCGGGCAGCGTTTACTGATACAAGTCCCAGATTGTAATAACTGAGAGAGGTTTAGGGCAGAGATTACTGATACCAGGCCCAGATTGTAATAACTGAGAGAGGTTTAGGGCAGAGATTACTGATACCAGGCCCAGATTGTAATAACTGAGAGAGGTTTCGGGCAGAGTTTACTGATACAAGTCCCAGATTGTAATAACTGAGAGAGGTTTGGGGCAGAGATTACTGATACCAGGCCCAGATTGTAATAACTGAGAGAGGTTTAGGGCAGAGATTACTGATACCAGGCCCAGATTGTAATAACAGAGAGGTTTAGGGCAGAGATTTCTGATACCAGGCCCAGATTGTAATAACTGAGAGAGGTTTCGGGCAGAGATTACTGATACAAGTCCCAGATTGTAATAACTGAGAGAGGTTTCGGGCAGAGTTTACTGATACCAGGCCAAGATTGTAATAACTGAGAGAGGTTTAGGGCAGAGATTACTGATACAAGGTCCAGATTGTAATAACTGAGAGAGGTTTCGGGCAGTGATTAATGATACCAGGCCCAGATTGTAATAACAGAGAGGTTTAGGGCAGAGTTTACTGATACAAGGTCCAGATTGTAATAACTGAGAGAGGTTTCGGGCAGTGATTAATGATACCAGGCCCAGATTGTAATAACAGAGAGGTTTAGGGCAGAGATTACTGATACAAGGCCCAGATTGTAATAACTGAGAGAGGTTTAGGGCAGAGTTTTCTGATACCAGGCCCAGATTGTAATAACTGAGAGAGGTTTAGGGCAGAGTTTACTGATACCAGGCCCAGATTGTAATAACTGAGAGAGGTTTAGGGCAGAGATTACTGATACAAGGCCCAGATTGTAATAACTGAGAGAGGTTTCGGGCAGAGTTTACTGATACATGATCCCGGCAGGATTTACTGTTTGATAATCCAGCTGTTTGGCCCCGTTATGAGCACACCTTCCATGGCCATCAAGTCCGGAAGTCGGCCTTGAACCCTTGAAGAATGAGAGGCGACCCCATTGAAACAGACTTAAAATTCTTACAGGGTGTGACAGGGTGGATGTAGATTGGATGTTTCCCCTGGCTGGTGAGACTAGAACCAGGGGACACAATCTCAGAATCAGGGGCAGACCATTGAAGTCTGAGATGAGGAGGAATTTCTTCACTCAGAGGGTGGTGAATCTTTGGAATTTTCTATTCCAGGGGGATGTGGAAGCCCAATCATTCAGCATGTTCAAGACGCAAATCGATTGTGTGAAATAAAATAGGAATATGTGTGTGTGTGTTTGTTTGTGTGTGTGTGTGTCTGTTTGTGTGTGTGTCTGTTTGTGTGTGTGTGTGTGTGTGCATGCGTGTGTGTGTGTGTGTGTGGACATGTTTCCGTGTGGGTTTATTACTGTGTGCGTGTGAGTGTTACTGGGTGAGAATATCTGTTTCTGTGTGTTTTCATAGAATCCTAGACTCCTCCAGTGCAGAAGGAGGCCATTTGGCCCATTGAGTCTGCACCGACCACAATCCCACTCAGGCCCCATCTCCATAACCCCATGCATTTACCCGAGCTAGTCTCTCTGACGCGGAGAGACAATTAAGCACGGCCAATGCACCCTAACCAGAACGTCTTTCAGATTGTGGGAGGAAACCGGAGCACCCGGAGGAAACCCACGCAGACACAGGGAGAACGGGCAAACTCCACACAGACAGTGACCCAAAGCGGGAACCGAACCCGAGTCCCTGGCACTGTGAGGCAGCAGTGCTGTGTTTTTGATGTGTGTGTGTTACTGTGTGTTTGTGTGTGTGTGTTTATTGTGTTTGTGTGTGTGCTTTTTGTGCGTGTTTTATGTGTGTTTGTGTGTGCGTGCTTTGTGTGTGTGCGTGTTTTGTGTGTGTTGGTGTGTGCGTGTTTTGTGTGTGTTTGTGTGTGCGTGCTTTGTGTGTGTGCGTGTTTTGTGTGTGCTGGGTGTGTGCGTGTGTTGTGTGCGTACGTGCCCCATGATCTGTTTGAATGCTGGCGCAGGATCGATGGGCCAAATGGCCTACACCTGCTCCTATTTTCCTTTGAGATTTAAATACATTGACACACATGCACGCTGACACACACACACAGAAAGATATACACAGTGTTGACGTATTTATTCACCACTTAATGTGACTGAATGCTACACATCCCAGTTTACCAAAGACACACAATATTCAGCAGCATTGTAAACAGCGCAGCTGGAAACATCAAATTGGGGATTTGATTTGAAAAAGGGTCAAAGCCTCTCTTGCTAAAGGCTGTTTGTCTATTGTGCTGACAGTGATACACTGCCATCCTCTGCTGCCTGCTGGACATTGCTCCAGCCGCAGAGAGAGTGAAGTAGATCAGAAACTCACTGGGAGAGAATGTAGCTTCATACAGTATCCATCCAAAATGACAGGAGCATCAGCACACACACAAGCTCCGTGTGGAGACTGAGAGGGGCTCAGTGTGGAACACAAACCTTCACACTAAACCTGGAAGGACATTGATAAAGAGTTTAAAACAAAACTTCAGCAAATGTTTTGAAACATTTTGGTCCGTGGAAAAGTGCAGTGTGTAAAAAGCTGAAGATGTTTCCATTTCACATCTTCCTGCTTTGGGGAAATGGGAGTTATCTTTGCATTTACAAGGATATGGGGAGGGAGATGTTTGAATGGACATTCAGCTTTTTGGGTGATTAAAGTGTTAATTTGTTTCCAGAGGCTGTTTACAGTGATTGTCCCGAGAGATTGTATTGTTTCAGTGATGTCGACGTCTCCAATACTTCAGACAGACGAAGGAAACAATATACAAAAGGAAAGATTGGGGGAATCACTACATTGAAGGTGTGAGGCCTCATCACTCGCTGTCTGGTTTTGTTCTGAAATCTTTACATTTTTAAACACTGAAACCTCTTGCCCTTGTTGGGAATATCACTGCGGTTTGAGAAAAGCAAACACTGATCCCACACTAAACCCCCCCCCAACACAGGACTGAGCAGAGAGTGTGAAATGTGACTGGTGTCAGAGTGGATTGTCAAACAGAAGGGATTTGAAAAATCTCTAAATGATTCATTGATTAAAAACTCTAACATTAATGTCCCGCATCATGAACATCTGCTTCATTATTGTATCTTACTTTTACAGATCAAGTGATGGGTTGAATTTTGGACGTTGTAGATTTCCCTCAGCTGATTATTAAGATTCCTGATTGACACAAATACAATATCTGCTGTCGGTGACTCCAACAGTGAAATTCTCTCAGTTTATCATTCTGAATCTGTCACTGAGACAATTGTGGGCGGTAGTTCAGTTTTCAGTGTGAAATGTAGAAGGTAACTTTTGTTGTAATGTAATTGTAGTTAATAGTTTTCCTGTAGTTTAAATCTCAGGTATAAATTAATAACTTTTCTCGTTCCTTATTCACAATTGTTCATTTCCCGTGATGTTGAGCTCTGGTTTTCTCTTTCTGGTGTCTGGTACAGCTGTACAGATATTGGGCAGCTCAGAGCGTAGGGGTTCAGATCTCATTGTGAAGCTCAAAGGTCAGATTCACTTTTGTTAACTTTAAAATCAATTTTCCTGTCAAATATTCTCTGAATTTTTAAATAAATATTGAATGGAAAATTAAATCTGACTTTGCCAAACTCTCTTTCTGTATTTCTCTGTTAGTGTGTTTATGTGTGTGTCTCTCTGTCTCTATCTCTCTGTGTATCTGTGTGTCTCTCTGTCTCTGTACTTCTCTGGATCTGTGTTTCTCTCTCTGCCTCTGTGTGTATATCTCTCTATGTATCTGTGTGTGTCTCTCTGTCTCTGTCTCTGTGTTTCTCTGTCTCTGTGTGTCTCGATGCTAAGGGCCTAGTATTTCAGGCTCTGACCTGAACCCACAATCTCTCTGACTCTGAGCGAAGATGACTCCATTGAAGGTGTGAGGCCTCATCACTTTCTGTCTGGTTTAGTTTTGTAATGTTTACATGTTTAAACACTGAAACCTCTTGCCCTTGATAAGTTGGGAATATCACTGCGGTTTGAGAAAAGCAAACACTGATCCCGCACTAAACACCCCCCAACACAGGACTGAGCAGAGTGTGTGAAATGTGACTGGTGCGAATGTGGATTGTCTTTTAAAAGTGGGTGAGAAACACTTCATTTTCAAATCTTTACCCTGCTTCTGTAGCGTCTCAGATTCCACCTAATCTGCACATCTTTGGACTGTGGAAGGAAACCGGGGCACCCGGAGGAAACCCATGCAGACACAGGGAGAATGTGCAAACTCAACTCCCAACCGAGAATTGAATCCTGGTGCTGTGAGGCAGCAGTGCTAAACACTGTCCACCATGTCGCCCTATCCCATGTATTGGGACACGGTGAAAAGTATTGTTTCTTGCACGCTACACAGACAAAACATACTG
Organism: Mustelus asterias; assembly: GCF_964213995.1. NCBI lineage: Eukaryota > Metazoa > Chordata > Chondrichthyes > Carcharhiniformes > Triakidae > Mustelus > Mustelus asterias. The sequence goes on from NW_027590869.1 coordinate 96,489, forward strand.
TTCATAGAGTTCATTCGGGAGAAGGATAGGAGAGCGTGCAGAATACAGTGTTGCAGTTACCGATAGGGTATAGAGAAAGATCAGCTTAATGTATGGTAGGTCCACTCAAAAATTAACATTCTGACCAAACACTAAAGCTTTCCACAAAACAAGGCTCACAAATTCAACACCACTTTCCTTTGTCCCCTCTCCCATCATGCTGTGTTCGGAGTCTCTGATCGATGTTAAGGGCCTAGTATTTGAGGCTCTGAGCTGAAGCCACAATCTGTCTGATTCTGAGGGAAGATTACTGCCACTCAGATACAGTTGGCTGCAATGTCCCCTTGAAATATATCTGTTGTGTAAAGAGCCACATGTTTTTTTTCCCCTGTGTCTGCTGTCCTTAAAGAACTATTGAATAATCTAAAATCCGCGTTAATTATCACAGAACAAGGCCAACATGGGGGAATCGAGTATCAGGTTTAAAAGTTTATTTATTAGTGTCACAAGTAGGGTTACATTAACACTGCAATGAAGTTACTGTGGAAAATCGGTAGTCGCCATGCTCTGGCGTCTGTTTGGGCAACTTGGGGAGAATTTAGCATGGCTGATACACCTAACCAGCGCGTCTTTCGAACTGTGGGAGGAAACCGCAGCACCCGCTGGAAACCCACGCAGACACGGGGAGAATGTACAAACTCCACACTGACAGTGACCCAAGCCAGGAATCAAACCCGGGTCCCTGGCGCTGTGAGGCAGCAGCGCTAACCACTGTGCCGCCCCTCATCGAAACATTGTGCAGTTGTGGAATGCACAGGATAGGAGGGATGTGATAGCACTGGAAAAGGTGCAGAGGAGATTCACCAGGATGTTGCCTGTCCTGGAGAGTTTTAGTTCATAGAATCATAGAATCCCGACAGTCCAGAATGAGGCCATTCGACCCATCAAATCTGCACAGACTCTTACCCAGGCTTACCCCGTAACCCCACGTATGTTCCCGCTAATCGCCCTAACCTATACATCGTGGGACCCTCAGGGCAATTTTGCATGGAAAATGCACCCGGAGGAAACCCACGCAGACACGGGGAGAATGTGCAAACTCCACACAGATAGTAACCCGAGGCCGGAATTGAACCCGGGTCCCTGGCGCTGTGAGGCGGCAGTGCTAACCACTGTGCTACCGTGCCGCCACTCGGACTGAAGAGATTTTATAGACTGAGGGTCTGATCTTACCACCTGTTGACGCCACACTCCCGCTCAGCGAGGTCGGAGAATCTGGTGACCAGCCAAATCTCCTTTCACTGCAGTGGGATGGGAAAATCCTGCCGGCCTGAACGGTGATAAGATTCCTGCAGTCGGGAATGGGTTAATGACCCTTGTCACACTTAAGCAGTAAGACCCGAACTCTGTGATTTTGTTTACAACACTGCAGAGTCCATGTTTTTGTCAGAGTTCGGTGTTTTTCATGTCTGTGCCAGATAATAGGAACAGCTATTCCTCTGTCTCCATTTGTTATCAAGAAATGCGATTAACCCAGCTCGAAATAAGCTAAACAGTCTCCATTTTTATGTACCTTTGTTTAACACGATGGAGTTGGCATGTATGCCTTCTGTCTTTGAATCACCATAGATTCATATATATATATTCATCATACGTTATTCATCTTATCCTGATATAAAGTATTATACAAACCTGTATGTAGATTAGTTAACTTGTTTGTGCAAAACCTGTAATATTGTTTCAAGGCCATGGCGAACGATCGTGGCCTTGGAGATCGAACAAACTACGCAGAGGAAGATACTGCTAATGCAACAAGAATCTCACCATGAACAATGCCAGACATCTTAGAGAATTGCAATGTAATGAGGGCGGGGCCCGGGACATATATAAACTCTGTTCTTACTTGTGTTCGATGAGAAGCCCTGGGTCCACTGTTAGGAACCTCACTTCTCCCACAATTGTGAAAATAAACCTGCATTTTGATCCACTAATAGTGTCAGAGGTTTTTTACCTACAACAATTGGGGGCTCGTCCGGGATAATCTGTTTACGGTCCGGTCGAATGGCCACGACCGGGACACCGGAATAGATTATCGAACTCTAAATAGAGTGGGTCAAAATGCAGTGCGTGATCATCTGTGATAAGAGTGTGTGATGTTTAGACGTGAGTGAGATAGAGACTGTCTGAGTGATCGCCGGGGTTTGAAGGAAAAGCCTTCATGTGTAAGAGTTAGAAGGAAAGGCCTTCTAAGGAAAAGCCGGCTTAAAAAAAAAAGTATAAGCGGTGGTACGGAGGGATCTGATCAACCCTTTTACAGGTATCACCGGACTCTGATAAGAGCGACCTGAGAGAGGGAGAGCGAGAAGGGAGAATAAGTCACTCCAGGTGGTGAGTATAAACTTATCAGTGTTATGGCGGGACAATGACAGTGGGGACCCCCTGGGTCCCTGATAAATGAATTCATGACTAAGAGGGACAGACTCATAAAACAGATGATAAAAGGGGGATGGGATTTAGACCATCCACTCGACCAACAACGAAAATGGTTGGAAAAGGAAAAGAAAAACAAAACTAAGAAAATTGGAGTTCTCTTAGTTCATCAATTGGCTGGATTAATTGAACAGGTTTCAGTCTCGGGTAAGAAATGGGCTGATGTCAAAGAAAAAATTAAAATGTTAATCAACAAAGGGGTGAAAGAGCCTATGAATTTGCGGAGCAACTCTTTAGAATATACCAAGAATGTTGGGAAGTACCCGAAGCTGCACGAACAGATAGAGCCTTTTTACAAGCATTTAAAGACGGGCTGTCGTCAGCTCACCAAAAAATCCTTAAAATGGGAGTTCTCAATACCCAGACTTATGATGAATTAGTGGAACGGGCATCTGGAATTAGAGATGGACCAGATGAGAAACCATACCTACAAATAAAACAGGAAAACGTTAGTGCAAACAGCAGAGAAGATAAACCAAAGGATGCGTGCCATAATTGTAGGAAACTGGGTCACTTTGTCAGGCACTGTAGGGCTCCAAAGGGGGATAATGCACGTAGAAGAGGGTATGTGTATGTGATAATGAGCCTAAACTTGGGTAATGTTGAAATGAGAATGTGAGGCGTATGAGAAAGACAAAAGAGATAGACCAGAACGAGAGAGACTGCAAAGGAAAGACAAGACCGAGAAAAAGATTAGAACAGCAAGCCAAACAAAGGAAAGATAACAAACCAGAGATAATAGGCTTGCCAATGTTGTTCCAAAATCCCGATACGAATGAACAGGAGGGTAGAATCTACGTGTCTGCACTAGTAGGGGGCAGACCATGCGAAATGCTGGTGGACACGGGAGCCTCCATATCTATCACTGATCTACCCTTGCCCACCACACACAAAATGATTTATATAAGGGGTGTGAACGGACAGAAGACCCCTGCCTACTTAAGTGAAACCACCCTAGTAGAAATGAATAACCTGTATATACCTATGCGATTTTATGTATGTCAAAATAATGAAGGAACTATTATGGGAAATGACCTGATGAAAGAATACGAAGTCTTAATAGATTGCGGGAAAGGCGAATTGATTTGGCCCCGCCCCGATGGGAGAAAAGACAGGGTAGGAACATATGTTAACCATTTAGAAACCATCCATGCAGCATCTGCAACTGGACGCAACTGGCAGTTAGAATGTAATGGATTTGGCACCATTTGCGCCTCAATCCCTGGGGTATAGGCGGAAACAAACCTGGATACTGGATTAGTCAAAATTCCCCCCATCCTCGTGGAAGGGCCAGAACATAAACCACACCGACATTACCCAATTCAGCCCGAGGCCAAAAAAGCAGTTGAAGAAATTGTAAAGGGATTGGGAAAAAGAGGGATACTACGGGAAACCACTAGTACCACCAACTCCCCCACCTGGCCGGTGCCTAAACCAGACGGGAGTTATAGATTAACCATTGATTATACCGCTTTAAATAAAGTGACCCCCAAGTTACACCCCATCGTGGCTAGTCCATCTACCATTTTAAACGGGTTATCACCATCCCATGGAATCTTTACGGTATTAGACATCGCCAATGGATTTTGGTCCATTCCCCTGGACTTTAATTCACAAGATAAATTTGCATTTACCGTCGGTGATAAACAGTACACATGGACTAGGCTCCCGCAAGGCTTCCACAATAGCCCGGCTATATTTCACCGGGTAATGAGTAAGATATTAGAACAAGTAGAGGTCCCGAGGGGGAGCACAATCCTGCAGTATGTAGATGACATCTTAATAGCCTCCGAAACTAGAGCAGAACACCAGACGGCACTATACTCAGTCCTGAAACAGTTAATATTTTATACCCTCGATCACGACCCTCCTTAACCCTCTCTCTGTCCCAGTTAATATTTCATACCCTCGATCATGACTCTCCTTAACCCTCTCTCTGTCCCAGTTAATATTTCATACCCTCGATCATGACTCTCCTTAACCCTCTCTCTGTCCCAGTTAATATTTCATACCCTCGATCGCGACCCTCCTTAACCCTCTCTCTGTCCCAGTTAATATTTCATACCCTCGATCGCGACCCTCCTTAACCCTCTCTCTGTCCCAGTTAATATTTCATACCCTCGATCACGACCCTCCTTAACCCTCTCTCTGTCCCAGTTAATATTTTATACCCTCGATCGCGACCCTCCTTAACCCTCTCTCTGTCCCAGTTAATATTTAATACCCTCGATCGCGACCCTCCTTAACCCTCTCTCTGTCCCAGTTAATATTTCATACCCTCGATCATGACCCTCCTTAACCCTCTCTCTGTCCCAGTTAATATTTCATACCCTCGATCATGACTCTCCTTAACCCTCTCTCTGTCCCAGTTAATATTTCATACCCTCGATCATGACCCTCCTTAACCCTCTCTCTGCTCCAGTTAATATTTCATACCCTCGATCATGACTCTCCTTAACCCTCTCTCTGTCCCAGTTAATATTTCATACCCTCGATCACGACCCTCCTTAACCCTCTCTCTGCTCCAGTTAATATTTAATACCCTCGATCACGACCCTCCTTAACCCTCTCTCTGCTCCAGTTAATATTTCATACCCTCGATTGCGACCCTCCTTAACCCTCTCTCTGCTCCAGTTATTATTTTATATCCTCGATCACGACCCTCCTTAACCCTCTCTCTGTCCCAGTTAATATTTAATACCCTCGATCGCGACCCTCCTTAACCCTCTCTCTGTCCCAGTTAATATTTTATACCCTCAATCGCGACCCTCCTTAACCCTCTCTCTGTCCCCAGTTAATATTTAATACCCTCGATCGCGACCCTCCTTAACCCTCTCTCTGTCCCAGTTAATATTTCATACCCTCGATCATGACCCTCCTTAACCCTCTCTCTGTCCCAGTTAATATTTCATACCCTCGATCATGACTCTCCTTAACCCTCTCTCTGTCCCAGTTAATATTTCATACCCTCGATCATGACCCTCCTTAACCCTCTCTCTGCTCCAGTTAATATTTCATACCCTCGATCGCGACCCTCCTTAACCCTCTCTCTGTCCCAGTTAATATTTCATACCCTCGATCACGACCCTCCTTAACCCTCTCTCTGCTCCAGTTAATATTTAATACCCTCGATCACGACCCTCCTTAACCCTCTCTCTGCTCCAGTTAATATTTCATACCCTCGATTGCGACCCTCCTTAACCCTCTCTCTGCTCCAGTTATTATTTTATATCCTCGATCACGACCCTCCTTAACCCTCTCTCTGTCCCAGTTAATATTTAATACCCTCGATCACGACCCTCCTTAACCCTCTCTCTGTCCCCAGTTAATATTTGATATCCTCGATCGCGACCCTCCTTAACCCTCTCTCTGTCCCAGTTAATATTTGATACCCTCGATCACGACTCTCCTTAACCCTCTCTCTGTCCCAGTTAATATTTCATACCCTCGATCACGACCCTCCTTAACCCTCTCTCTGTCCCCAGTTAATAGTTGATATCCTCGATCGCGACCCTCCTTAACCCTCTCTCTGTCCCAGTTAATATTTGATACCCTCGATCACGACTCTCCTTAACCCTCTGTCCCCAGTTAATATTTTATATCCTCGATCGCGACCCTCCTTAACCCTCTCTCTGTCCCCAGTTAATATTTTATATCCTCGATCGCGACCCTCCTTAACCCTCTTTCTTTCAGGCAACAGGAGGAGGCCCCATTCAGCCCCTTCTCCAGCCTGTTACACAGGAACAGGAGGAGGCCCCATTCAGCCCCTTCTCCAGCCTGCTACACAGGAACAGGAGGAGGCCATTCAGCCCCTTCTCCAGCCTGTTACACAGGAACAGGAGGAGGCCATTCAGCCCCTTCCCCAGCCTGTTACACAGGAACAGGAGGAGGCCCCATTCAGCCCCTTCTCCAGCCTGTTACACAGGAACAGGAGGAGGCCATTCAGCCCCTTCTCCAGCCTGTTACACTGGGAACAGGAGGAGGCCATTCAGCCCCTTCTCCAGCCTGTTACACAGGAACAGGAGGAGGCCCCATTCAGCCCCTTCTCCAGCCTGCTACACAGGAACAGGAGGAGGCCCCATTCAGCCCCTTCTCCAGCCTGTTACACAGGAACAGGAGGAGGCCCCATTCAGCCCCTTCTCCAGCCTGTTACACAGGAACAGGAGGAGGCCATTCAGCCCCTTCTCCAGACTGTTACACAGGAACAGGAGGAGGCCCCATTCAGCCCCTTCTTCAGCCTGTTACACAGGAACAGGAGGAGGCCATTCAGCCCCTTCTCCAGCCTGTTACACAGGGAACAGGAGGAGGCCCCATTCAGCCTGGAGTGCACTGGCAGGCTGGAAGGTGGTTTGAAGTTTGGAGCCTCCGGAATAAGGTGGGTGAACTTGCAGCATGGGTTGGTACCTGGGATTTCGATGTTGTGGCAATCTCGGAGACATGGATAGAGCAGAGACAGGAATTGTTGTTGCAGGTTCCGGGGTTTAGATGTTTCAGTAAGAGCAGGGAAGGTGGTAAAAGAGGGGGAGGTGTGGCATTGTTAGTCAAGGACAGTATTACGGTGGCAGAAAGGACGTTTGATGAGGACTCGTCTACTGAGGTAGTTTGGGCTGAGGTTAGAAACAGGAAAGGAGAGGTCACCCTGTTGGGAGTTTTCTATAGGCCTCCGAAAAGTTCCAGAGATGTAGAGGAAAAGATTGCTGAGATGATTCTGGATAGGAGCGAAAGTAACAGGGTAGTTGCTATGGGGGACTTTAACTTTACAAATATTGACTGGAAAAGCTATAGTTCGAGTGCTTTAAAGTGGCCAATCTTTGTCCAATGTGCGCAGGAAGGTTTCCTGACACAGTATGTAGATAGACCAACAAGAGGCGAGGCCACATTGGATTTGGTACTGGGTAATGAACCAGGCCAGGTGTTAGATTTGGAGGTAGGTGAGGACTTTGGTGACAGTGACCACAATTCGATTACGTTTACCTTAGCAATGGAAAGGGATAGGTATATACCGCAGGGCAAGAGTTATAGCTGGGGGAAAGGAAATTATGATGCGATTAGGCGAGATTTAGGATGCATAGGTTGGGGAAGGAAACTGCAGGGGATGGGCACAATTGAAATATGGAGCTTGTTTAAGGAACAGCTACTGGGTGTGCTTAGAATTAGGTGTCCGTAGAATTAAGGATCTTCTTGTGAGGGATCCTCTTGGGTTGAGTGATCATAATATGGTTGAATTTCTGATACAGATGGAGGGTGAGAAAGTAGGGTCCCAAACCAGTGTCCTGTGCTTGAACAGAGGGGAGTACGATCTGGAAGAAGGTGTAACTGAGGTGATCAGTAAGTTTGCGGACGACACGAAAATGGCTGGACTTGCAGATAGTGAGGAGCATTGTCAGAAGCTACAGAAGGATATAGATAGGCTGGAAATTTGGGCAAAGAAATGGCACATGGAGTTCAATCCAGATGAATGCAAAGTGATGCATTTTGGTAGAAGTAACGTAGGGGGGAGCTATACGATAAATGGCAGAACCATAAAGGGTGTAGATACGCAGTGGGACCTGGGTGTGCAAGTCCACAGATCCTTGAAGGTGACGTCACAGGTGGAGAAGGTGGTGAAGAAGGCATATGGCATGCTTGCCTTTATAGGACGGGGCATCGAGTATAAAAGTTGGGGTCTGATGTTGCAGTTGTATAGAACGTTGGTTTGGCCGCATCTGGTCGCCACACTACCAGAAGGACATGGAGGCTTTGGAGAGAGTACAGAGGAGGTTTACCAGGATGTTGCCTGGAATGGAAGGGCTTACTTATGAGGAGAGATTGGGTAAACTGGGGTTGTTCTCACTGGAAAGACGGAGCATGAGGGGTGACCTAATAGAGGTGTATAAAATTATGAAAGGCATAGATAGGATGAACGGTGGGAAGCTTTTTCCCAGGTCGGTGGTGACGTTCACGAGGGGTCATAGGTTCAAGGTGACGGGGGGGAGGTTTAACACGGATATCAGAAGGACGTATTTTACACAGAGGGTGGTGGGGGCCTGGAATGCGCTGCCGGGCAAGGTGGTGGAGGCGGACACACTGGGAATGTTTAAGGCTTATCTGGATAGCCATATGAACGGAGTGAGAATGGAGGGATACAAAAGAATGGTCTAGTTTGGACCAGGGAGCAGCACGGGCTTGGAGGGCCGAAGGGCCTGTTCCTGTGCTGTATTGTTCTTTGTTCTTTGATAGGATGAGTGGGAATTGGCTCATCTAGACTGGGCTAGCAGACTGGTAGGTAGGACAGCTGAGGAACAGTGGAGGATTTTTAAGGAGATTTTTTTAAGTACTCAGCAAAAATATATTCCGGTGAAAAAGAAGGACTGTAAGAAAAGGGATAACCAGCTGTGGATAACGAGGGAAATAAAAGAGAGTATTAAAATAAAAACAAATGCGTACAGAGTGGCCAAAAATAGTGGAGAATTAGTGGATTGGGAAAACTTTAAGAAACAACAAAGAACGACTCAGAAAGCGATAAAGAAAGGAAAGATAGGTTATGAAGCGAGGCTAGCTCTAAATATAAAAAATGACAGTAAAAGCTTTTACAAATATATAAAAAGGAATAGAGTGGCTCGAGTGAATGTTGGACCCTTGGAGGACGAGAGGGGGGATTTAATAGTGGGAAATGAGGAAATGGCTGAAACTTTAAATAAGTTCTTTGTATCGGTCTTCACGGTGGAAGACACAAATAGTTTACCGAATATTAGAGATCGAGAGTTGGTAGGAGGAGAGGTACTCAATATAATTAATGTTACCAGGGAGGCAGTGCTGGGTAGACTAACGGGACTGAAGGTGGACAAGTCCCCGGGCCCGGATGGAATGCATCCCAGGGTGCTGAAAGAAATGTCAGACGTAATAACGGATGCGTTAGTGGTTATTTGTCAAAATTCGCTGGACTCTGGGGAGGTGCCAGCTGATTGGAAAACGGTTAATGTTACGCCGCTGTTTAAAAAAGGAAATAGACAAAAGGCGGGTAACTATAGGCCGGTTAGCTTAACGTCCGTAGTTGGGAAGATGCTAGAGTCCATTATTAAAGAGGAAATAACAGAGCACCTGAATAAGAGTGGTTCGATCAAGCAGACGCAGCATGGATTCATGAAGGGAAAGTCATGTTTGACGTATCTACTGAACTTTTATGAAGATGTGACTAGTGCGGTTGACGGAGGGGAACCGGTGGATGCGGTGTTTTTAGATTTCCAGAAGGCGTTTGATAAGTGCCTCACAAAAGGTTGCTGCAGAAGATTGGGGTACACGGAGTTAGGGGTAAGGTGTTGGCGTGGATTGGGGATTGGCTATCTAACAGGAAGCAGAGAGTTGGGATAAATGGGTGCTTTTCTGGTTGGCAGATGGTAACTAGTGGCGTGCCGCAGGGATCGGTACTGGGACCTCAACTGTTTACCAAATACATAGACGATCTGGAGGAGGGGACAGAGTGTAGGGGTAACAAAGTTTGCTGATGACAGGAAGGTGAGTGGGAAAGTGAATTGCGTGGAGGATGCGGAAAGTCTGGATCGGCTGAGCGAGTGGGCGAGGATCTGGCAGATGGAATATAACATTGGCAAATGTGAGGTTATCCACTTTGGAAGAAATAATAGTAAATTGGAATATTATTTAAATGGAGAAAAATTACATCGTGCGACTGTGCAGAGGGACCTGGGGATCCTTGTGCACGAATCGCAAAAACTCAGTCTGCAGGTGCAGCAGGTGATCAAGAAGGCGAATGGAATGTTGGCCTTTATCGCGAGGGGGATAGAATATAAAAGCAGGGAGGTCTTGCTGCAACTGTACAAGGCACTGGTGAGGCCGCAACTGGAGTACTGTGTGCAGTATTGGTCCCCTTATTTGCGAAAGGATATATTGGCCTTGGAGGGAGTGCAGAGAAGGTTCACCAGGTTGATACCGGAGATGAGGGGTGTAGCTTATGAGGAGAGATTGAACAGACTGGGTCTGTACTCGGAGTTTAGAAGGCTGAGGGGTGATCTGATAGAGACATATAGGATAATGAAGGGGCTGGATAGGGTAGAGGTGGAGAGATTCTTTCCACTTAGAAGGGAAACCAGAACTAGAGGGCACAGCCTCAAAATAAGGGGGGGGGGGCGGTTCAGAACAGAGTTGAGGGGGAACTTCTTCTCTCAGAGGGTAGTGAATCTCTGGAATTCTCTGCCCACTGAAGTGGTGGAGACTACCTCGTTGAATATGTTTAAATCACGGGTAGATGGATTCCTGATCGATAGGGGAATTAAGGGATATGGGGAGCAGGCGGGTAAGTGGAACTGATTCGCTTCAGTTCAGCCATCTTATTGAATGGCGGGGCAGGCTCAAGGGGCTAGATGGCCTACTCCTGCTCCTATTTCTTATGTTCTTATGTTCTTATGTTCTTATGTCCTTGATAAATATGTACCTGTCAGGCAGGGAGGAAGTGGTCGACCGAGGGAACCGTGGTTTACTAAGGAGGTTGAATCTCGTGTGAAGAGGAAGAAGGAGACTTATGTAAAGATGAGACGTGAAGGCTCAGTTAGGGCACTTGAGAGTCACAAGTTAGCCAGGAAGGACCTAAAGGGAGAGTTAAGAAGAGCCAGGAGGGGACATGAGAAGTCTTTGGCAGGTAGAATCAAGGAAAACCCTAAAGCTTTCTTTAGGTATGTCAGGAGTAAAAGAATGACTAGGGTAAGATTAGGGCCAGTCAAGGACAGGAGTGGGAAGTTGTGCCTGGAGCCTGAAGAGATAGGAGAGGCGCTGAATGAATATTTTTCGTCAGTATTCACACAGGAAAATGACAATGTTGTCGACGAGAATACTGAGAGACAGGCGTTTGGACGAGATGGGAAGTGTTCGCAATTCTGGAAAGTGTGAAGATAGATAAGTCCCCTGGGCCGGATGGGATTTATCCCAGAATTCTCTGGGAGGCTCGAGAGGAGATTGCAGAGCCTTTGGCTTTGATCTTTGGGTCGTCATTGTCTACAGGAACAGTGCCAGAAGACTGGAGGATAGCAAATGTTGTCCCCTTGTTCAAGAAGGGGATTAGAGACAACCCTGGTAATTATAGACTGGTGAGCCTTACTTCTGTTGTGGGCAAAGTTTTGGAAAGGATTGTAAGAGATAGGATTCATAATAATCATTTCTTCTCATCATCTGGAAAGGAATAATTTGATTAGGGATAGTCAACACGGTTTTGTGAAGGGTAGGTCGTGCCTCACAAACCTGATTGAGTTCTTTGAGAAGGTGACCAAAGAGGTGGATGAGGGTAAAGCGGTTGATGTGGTGTATATGGATTTCAGCAAAGCGTTTGATAAGGTTCCCCATGGTAAGCTATTGCAGAACATAAGAACATAAGAACATAAGAAATAGGAGCAGGAGTCGGCCATCTCGCCCCTCGAGCCTGCCCCGCCATTCAATAAGATCATGGCTGATCTGAAGTGAATTAGTTCCACTTATCCGCCTGCTCCCCATAACCCTTAATTCCCCTTCCGATCAGGAATCCATCCATCCGCGCTTTAAACATATTCAGCGAGGTAGCCTCCACCACCTCAGTAGGCAGAGAATTCCAGAGATTCACCACCCTCTGGGAGAAGAAGTTCCTCCTCAACTCTGTCTTAAACCGACCCCCCTTTATTTTGAGGCTGTGTCCTCTAGTTTTAACTTCCTTACTAAGTGGAAAGAATCTCTCCGCCTCCACCCTATCCAGCCCCCGCATTATCTTATAAGTCTCCATAAGATCCCCCCTCATCCTTCTAAACTCCAACGAGTACAAACCCAATCTCCTCAGCCTCTCCTCATAATCCAAACCCCTCATCTCCGGTATCAACCTGGTGAACCTTCTCTGCACTCCCTCCAATGCCAATATATCCTTCCTCATATAAGGGGACCAATACTGCACACAGTATTCCAGCTGCGGCCTCCCCAATGCCCTGTACAGGTGCATCAAGACATCCCTGCTTTTATATTCTATCCCCCTCGCGATATAGGCCAACATCCCATTTGCCTTCTTGATCACCTGTTGTACCTGCAGACTGGGCTTCTGCGTCTCATGCACAAGGACCCCCAGGTCCCTTTGCACGGTAGCATGTTTTAATTTGTTTCCATTGAGATAGTAATCCCATTTGTTATTATTTCCTCCAAAGTGTATAACCTCGCATTTATCAACGTTATACTCCATTTGCCATATCCTCGCCCACTCACTCAGCCTGTCCAAATCTCTCTGCAGATCTTCTCCGTCCTCCACACGATTCACTTTTCCACTTATCTTTGTGTCGTCTGCAAACTTCGTTACCCTACACTCCGTTCCCTCCTCCAGATCATCTATATAAATGGTAAACAGTTGCGGCCCGAGTACCGATCCCTGCGGCACGCCACTAGTTACCTTCCTCCAACCAGAAAAACACCCATTTATTCCGACTCTTTGCTTCCTGTCGGATAGCCAGTCCCCAATCCACTTTAACACACTACCCCCAACTCCGTGTGCCCTAATCCTCTTCAGCAGCCTTTTATGGGGCACCTTATCAAACGCCTTTTGGAAATCCAAAAACACCGCATCCACCGGTTCTCCTCCATCAACCGCCCTAGTCACATCTTCATAAAAATCCAACATGTTCGTCAAGCACGACTTTCCCCTCATGAATCCATGCTGCGTCTGATTGATCGAACCATTTCTATCCAGATGCCCTGCTATCTCCTCTTTAATAATGGATTCCAGCATTTTCCCTACTACAGACGTTAAGCTGACCGGCCTATAGTTACCCGCCTTTTGTCTCCTTCCTTTTTTAAACAGCGGCGTAACATTAGCCGTTTTCCAATCAACCGGCACTACCCCAGAATGCAACGAGTTTTGATAAATAATCACTAACGCATCCACTATTACCTCTGACATTTCTTTCAATACCCTGGGATGCATTCCATCCGGACCCGGGGACTTATCCACCTTCAGTCCCATTAGTCTACCCAGCACTGCCTCTCTGGTAACATTAATTGTATTAAGTATTTCTCCTGCTGCCAACCCTCTATCGTTAATATTTGGCAAACTATTTGTGTCCTCCACCGTGAAGACCGACACAAAAAACGTATTTAAAGACTCAGCCATATCCTCATTTCCCACTATTAACTCCCCCCTCTCGTCCTCCAAGGACAGGTACAGCATGGGGTTCGATACAGAGCAAATCTTCCTCTACACTTTGCCCCATCATTGTGCGTGTGTGAGAGGGGGAGTGTGTGTGTGAGTGTGTGTGTGAGTGTGTGAGAGAGAGAGTGTGTGTGAGAGAGAGAGAGAGTGTGTGAGAGAGAGAGAGAGGGTGTGTGTGTGTGAGAGAGAGAGTGTGTGAGAGAGTGAGTGTGTGAGAGAGTGAGTGTGTGAGAGTGAGTGTGTGAGAGTGAGTGTGTGTGAGAGAGTGTGTGAGAGTGAGTGTGTGAGAGTGAGTGTGTGAGAGAGAGTGTGAGAGAGAGTGTGTGAGAGTGAGTGTGTGAGAGTGAGTGTGTGAGAGTGAGTGTGTGAGAGTGAGTGTGTGAGAGTGAGTGTGAGAGAGAGTGTGAGAGAGAGTGTGTGAGAGAGAGTATGTGAGAGAGAGTGTGAGAGTGCGCGTGCATGAGATTGTGTGTGCGTGAGAGAGAGTGTGTGTGTGAGAGAGCTTGTGTGCGCGTGTGAGAGCTTGTGTGCGCGTGTGAGAGTTTGTGTGTGTGTGTGAGAGTTTGTGTGTGCGTATGAGAGTTTGTGTGTGTGTCTGAGAGTTTGTGTGTGCGTATGAGAGTTTGTGTGTGCGCGTGAGAGTTTGTGTGTGCGTATGAGAGTTTGTGTGTGCGCGTGAGAGTTTGTGTGTGTGTGTGAGAGCGTGTGTGTGTGTGTGTGAGAGTTTGTGTGTGTGTGTGAGAGTTTGTGTGTGTGTCTGAGAGTGTGTAAGAGAGAGTGTGTGTGTGAGAGAGAGAGTGTGTGTGTGAGAGAGAGAGTGTGTGTATGTGTGTGTGTGAGATTATGTGTGTGTCTGAGAGTGTGTAAGAGAGAGAGTGTGTGTGAGCTGATCTTTCTCTCCACCCTATCGGTAACTGCAACACTATATTCTGCACCCTTTCCTCTCCTTCTCCCTGTGTACTCTATGAACGGTATGTTTTGTCTGTATAGCGCACAAGAAACAATACTTTTCACTGCATCCCAATACAAATCAATCAAATCAAATCAAATTAACATGGTGAAGTTTGGACCCTGTGGGGTGACAGTTGTCTGAATACAGATTCTATCTTATTGTAACATTCAGGTACCACGTGTACTGAGCTCACCAGCGTTCTGTCTGTATTGTGTGAATCCAGTCTTGAAATATCCACTCACGTTGCTAATTCTGCCAAGACAGAAACAGAAAGAGTGTTTGAATTCTCCGTGATTAGACCCCTTAACGATAAACAACATGGTGGATGAGAGGGATAGAGAGGGAGAGGGTGAGAGGGATAGAGAGGGAGAGGGAGAGAGAGAGAGAGAGAGGAAGAGAGAGAGATGGAGCGATGCAGAGTAACAGAGAGATAGGGAGAGGGAGCAATGCAGAGAGTAACAGTTAGACAGTGAGGAATAGAGATTAATTCAGATGGATAGTGAGTGTCAGGGGAGTCCGAGACGCTACATAAACAAGGTAAAGATTTGAAAATGGAGGAGTGTTTCTTACCCACTTTTAAAAGACAATCCACACTCACACCAGTCACATTTCACACTCTCTGCTCAGTCCTGTGTTGGGGGCTGTTGAGTGTGGGATCAGTGTTTGCTTTTCTCAAACCGCACTGATATTCCCAACAAGGGCAAGAGGTTTCAGTGTTTAAAAATGTAAACATTTAAAAACAAAAGCAGACAAGATTTGGTTAAATCTCACGGGATCCAGGGTGAGGTTGCCAAATGGATACAAAATAGGCTTGATGACAGAAGACAGAGGGTGGTTGTAGAGGGTTGTTTTTTTGTCAAACTGGAGGCCTGTGACCAGCGGGGTGCCTCAGGGATCGGTGCTGGGTCCACTGTTATTTGTCCTTTATATTAATGATTTGGATGAGAATTTAGGAGGCATGGTTTGTAAGTTTGCCGATGACACCAGGATTTGTGGCATAGTGGACAGTGAAGAAGGTTATCTCGGGTTGCAATGGGATCTTGATCAACTGGGCCAGTGGGCTGTTGAATGGCAGATGGAGTTTAATTTAGATAAATGCGAGGTGATGCGTTTTGGGAGATCGAACCAACACAGGACTTACTCAGTTAATGGTCGGGTGTTGGTGAGAGTTACAGAACAAAGAGTTCTCGGGGGACAGATTGATAGCTCCTTGAAAGTGGAGTCACAGGTGGATAGAGTGGTGAAGAAGGCATTCCACATGCTTGGTTTCATTGGTCAGAACATTGAATACAGGAGTTGGGACGTCTTGTTGAAGTTGTACAAGACATTGGTAAGACCACACTTGGAATGCTGTGTGTTGTTCTGGTCACCCTATTATTGTTAGGATATTATTAAACTGGAAAGTGTGCAGAAAATAATTACTGGGATGCTACAGGGTGTTGATGGTTTGAGTTATAATGAGAGGCTGGATAGTCTGGGACTTTTTTCCCTTGAGTAGGCTTAGGGTCTTATAGAAGTCTATAAAATAATGAGGGTATGGATATAGCAACTTTATAGAACCTTAGCTCAGCTGTACTTGGAATATAGTGTTCAACTCTGATCGACACACTACCCGAAGGAGAGGGTTCAGAAAAGATTTACCAGGATGTTGCCTGGTATGGAGGGCATTAGCTATGAGGAGAGGTTGGAGAAACTTGGTTTGTTCTCACTGGAACGACGGAGGTTGAGGGGTGAACTGGTAGAAGTCTACAACATTATGAGGGGCATGGACAGAGTGGAAAGTCAGAAGCTTTTTCTCTGGGTCGAAGAGTCAATTACTCGGGGGCATAGGTTTCAGGTGCAAGAGGCAAGGTTTAAAGGAGATGTATGAGTCAAGGATTTTACAGAGAGGGTGGTGTGCCTGGAACTCACTGCCGGGGAGGTAGTGGAAGCAGATACGACAGTGAGTTTTATGGGGCGTCTGGACAAATACATGAATAGGATGGGAATAGAGGGATACGGTCCCCAGAAGGGTGGGGGTTTTTAATTCAGTCGGGCAGCATGGTCAGTGCAGACTCGGAGGGCCGAAGTGCCTGTTCCTGTGCTGTAATTTTCTTTGTTCTTTGATAACCACGTCAACATCTTTTCCAAAAGGGAGGGGAGTCTAAAACTGGAGGGCGCAGGTTTAAGGTGAGAGAGGAGAGGGTCCAGAGGGCAATTCTTTTAACACATAGGGTTGTGAGGGATTGGAACAAGCTGCCAGAGGTCGTAGTAGCGGCGGGTACAATTTAGACAGCTAAATTGATAAGATTGGTACAGAGAGATATGGGTCAAACACAGGCAATTGGTACACACTTAATGGTAAAAACTGGGCGGCATGGACATGTCGGGCCAAAGGGCCTGTTTCCATGCTGTAAAATAATGAGGGCACGGATCGAGCAGCTTTATAGAACGTTAGTTTGGCCGCACTTAGAATCTCGTGATCAATTCTGGTCAACACACGACCAGAAAGATGTGGAAGCTTTGGAGAGAGTTCAGAAAAGATTTACTAGGATGTTGCCTGGTATGGAGGGCATTAGCTATGAGGAGAGGTTGGAGAAACTTGGTTTGTTCTCACTGGAGCGACGGAGGTTGAGGGGCGACCTGATAGAATTCTACCAGATTATGAGAAGCATGGACAGAGTGGATAGTCAGAAGCTTTTTCCCAGGGTCAATTACTAGGGGCACAGGTTTAAGGTGTGAGGGGCAAGGTTTAAAGGAGTTGTATGAGGCAACTTTTTTACATAGAGGGTGGTGGGTGCCTGGAACTCGCTGCCGGGAGAGGTAGTGGAAGCAGATACGATAGTGAGTTTTACGGAACGTCTGGACAAATACATGAATAGGATGGGGATAGAGGGATACGGTCCCCGGAAGGGTAGGGGGTCTTAGTTCAGCCGGGTCGTAGTAGAAGGTTCAGAAGAGGTCGTAGTAGAAGCGGGCACAATTTTATATTTTAAAAAGCATTCAGACAGTTATTCTGGTAAGATTGGTATGGAGGGATTTGGGCCAAACACAGGCAATTGGTACCAGCTTAATGGTAAAAACTGGGTGGCAGGGAAAAGTTGGGCCAAAGAGCCCATTTGTATCTGAGCTCTGTTTTCTGCCCGGAAACCATTTCTCAATCCATCCCAGTATTTTCCAAATTTGTGGATTGGACACAGTAAATTGCCGTTTCCTGTCCAAACCTGGGTCGGTTCAGTGGATTAAGGTAAATGTGTGGGGTTACGGGGATAGGGCTGGGTCAAGGGCCTGAGTAGGTAATGTGTCAGAGAGTCTGTACAGACTCGATGGGCTGAATGGTCTCCTTCTGCACTGCAGGGATTCTGTGACTCTACTATTATGATCCCTTTGTCATTTGAAGCTTCCAGCTAAAATGCTGACAATGCTGCCTATTTCTGTGAACTTTGGCAAACGTTCTGCCTCATCACCGGGCGACACGGTGGCACAGTGGTTAGCACTGCTGACTCACAGCGCCAGGGATCTGGGTTCGATTCCCCGCCTCGAGTGACTGTCTGTGTGGAGTTTGCACGTTTGCTAAATTGCCCCTCAGTGTCAGGGGGATTGGGGCCTGGGTGGGATGATTGTCGGGGCAGGCTTGTTTGGCTGAATGGCCTCATTCTGCAGGGTAGGAATTCTATGACTCTTGGATCTGAAATGGTTGATAAATAGTGAAACTGAGACACAAACTGGGGCTTTGCAGCAGCAGACAGAATGGGAATCATTGCATCCTGCAGGGATTTTTATTACAGAATCAATTTCAGAAAATTTACAACTCAAAATTCACAACAGCAAAGTGTGGGATTGCAAACTTGGAATGATTAGCCCAGGACTAAAGTTTAAAAGCTACAGATTGACATTCAGAAACAAGAGATGGCCTCACATCTTCAATTCTGTGATTGTCTGGCATCTCCTGCTCTGAATATTACAAAATCTCTGCCCCCTTCATGCGTCTGGAGACTTTGAAAGTTACGCAGACATTGGTAAAACTTTCCTTTATCTCGCGGCATTTCCTGTGAAATACTCACCTTCTGCAAAGAGACACAATCTAATTGACACTTTCTGAATCTCCTTTCAAACAACCTCCCAACCCCACTGTGCAGGATGCAGGAATGTCACCTTTTGTCACATTCCTCAACACAATTGTTGACACGTTTTTGGGACAGGAAAAGTAGATTCAACTGACAGATTCTGAGCCCCAGGTTGAATCTTTAAGATGTAAAAATGAACTGAAAGCCCAGGTCTCTCTGTTCCTGCAACTATTTTAACATCAACCCATTGATTTTAAATTGATTCTCCTGTGTGTAAAAAATCATCGATCAACTTCAGGTTTGAACATTAATAAGCGACTGAGCATCAACTGTGAATTATAGAAGGTAGTTCCAAACTAATATCACACCTGGTGTGGCAAAGTGTTCCTGAATTTCACTCCGAAAAGTCTAAAACCCTAAACATGGTCTAAAATCCAATGTCCCCCAAGTCCTGTCCCCATCAAACACTCCCAGGACAGGTACAGCACAGGGTTAGGTACAGAGTAAAGCTCCCTCTACACTGTCCCCCATCAAACACTCCCAGGACAGGTACAGCACAGGGTTAGGTACAGAGTAAAGCTCCCTCGACACTGTCCTCATTAAACACTCCCAGGACAAATACAGCACGGGGTTCAATACAGAGTAAAGCTCCTTCTACACTGTCTCCATCAAACACTCGCAGGACAGGGACAGCACGGGGTAAGATACAGAGTAAAGCTCGCTCTACATTGTCCCCTTCAAACACTCCCAGGACAGGGACAGCACGGGGTAAGATACAGAGTAAAGCTCCTTCTACACTGTCCCCATCAAACACTCCCAGGACAGGGACAGCACGGGGTTAGATACAGAGTAAAGCTCGCTCTACACTGTCCCCATAAAACACTCCCAGGAGAGATACAGCACGGGGTTAGATACAGAGTAAAGCTCCCTCAGTTTCAGTTTATTTACGAGTGTCACAAGTAGGCTGACATTAACACTGCAATGAAGTTACTGTGAGAGGGTGCAGAGGAGGTTTACCAGGATGTTGCCTGGTATGGAGGGGAGATCCTATGAGGAGAGGCTGAGGGATTTGGGATTGTTTTCGCTGGAAAGGCGGCGGCTAAGAGGGGATCTTATTGAAACATATAAGATGATTAGAGGTTTAGATAGGGTGGATAGTGATAGCCTTTTTCCTCTGATGGAGAAATCCAGCACGAGGGGGCATGGCTTTAAATTGAGGGGGGGTAGTTATAGAACCGATGTCAGGGGTAGGTTCTTTACCCAGAGGGTGGTGAGGGATTGGAATGCCCTGCCAGCATCAGTTGTAAATGCGCCTAGTTTGGGGGCGTTTAAGAGATCCGTAGATAGGTTCATGGACGAAAAGAAATTGGTTTAGGTTGGAGGGTCACAGTTTTTTTTTTTAACTGGTCGGTGCAACATCGTGGGCCGAAGGGCCTGTTCTGCGCTGTAATGTTCTATGTTCTATGTTCTAGAATCCCCTAGTCTCCACACTCCAGTGCCTGTTCGGGTTACACTGAGGGAGAATTTAGCACGGCCAATGCACCCTGACCAGCACATCTTTCAGACTGTGGGAGGAAACCGGAGCACCCGGAGGAAACCCACGCAGACACGGGGAGAACGTGCAGACTCTGCACAGACAGTGACCCAAGCCGGGAATCGAACCCGGGTCCCTGGCGCTGTGAGGCAGCAGTGCTAACCACCGGTGATAAGGGGGAGAGTTAACAGAAAGCAGCTGGTGAGAATATACTGGCCGGTTTTAATTTAATCCAAATTAATGAATTAGAAACTTTTCACCTACGGAATTGACATCCGAGGATTTCAGTTTAAAATCCCATTGAAGCTCCCTGTATAATAATGGGATGTTTTTGCCTATATTTAGTTTTTTAGTGACTTCATATCTCACAGGGAGATTAATAAAACTTTGTTCCAATTGATAGGGACAGCTCAATGGTCAAAACTGGTGTGAGAAAGGGGCAAATCCTTTGAAAATGGAGGCAGAGAGGAGGCTTTGTTCAACTCCCATTCTTTCCCTGTCTTCAGCAGGCTGGGCAGGAAGTGTGAGCAGAGAGGGGGGGATAGACAGACACACACTGACACAATCCCCCCAATACACTCACTCACACATCCCCATTCCCCCTCCACTCGCTGGGTTGTGGGGAGCGGCTGCAAGGATTTTCAGGGCTGCTGTGGGGGGGTCAGGGGGTGTTTGAAATGGACGAACACGACCTACAGGGGAAAAGAAATAAAGTTTGAAACTAAACTAAAGAAACTAAAGACAGGAACTTGCAGAATCCATTGCCGGCCTGCATTAACATATCAAGAGTCAGTCTGACATTGCCACAAACTCCTCTGGGGTGAGAGGGGGAGGGGGGGTGAATTAGCATCTCAATAGAGAGACAGACATTGTAAACATGTCAGAGACTTCGGGTGGGGTTTGCATCCAGCACACTCAGGATAAATGTGAATCTGAGAGCCTTCAGTCCCCACACCAATAATCCCCCTGCACTGAAAACATTCCCACTCTGATTCAGTGTGTGTGTGTGTCAGTGTGTGTGTCAATCTGCTTTTTGACCTGTGCTTTGCTTGTGTGGACATGATGCTGAATGGACTTGAATGGAAATGCTGGACTCCTCGCTGTGATATGTTGTGTGTCTTATTGTTAAAATGGCCTTGTCTCTTTTTCTCTCTCTTTTTAACCAATTTTTATCTCTCTTTCTCCTGAGGAATTTTGAAAACTGGGGATGTGTCGCGGATCCAAAGGACGGGAATGTTTGTGACCAGGACGAGGGAGAGGAGCTTCTTCCAGAGGGAGGGCTGACTGAGGCTTCACCCGGGTGAGTTGTGTGTGTTTATTAACCTGATCCAGATTTAATGTTTCATATCAGAGGGAGCGAGATCTGAATGAGAGTGGAATAGAGAGACAGAGAGAAACACACAGGGAGGGAACTCTCTCAATCTCTTTAGTCTCTGCTTTACAACTGACTTGTGTTTGGATGTCACTGAGAGATTTTGTAACTAAGGGGAGATCCTGGGTTTTTGCTGTTGTATTTAATTTAAATAATTTCTTGTATTTTAATTATTTTCTCTCTCTCTCTTTCCCCAAGAATTAATGTTTAGATTTTACTGAGAGATTGTGCAACTGAGAAGGGGGAATCCTGGGCTCTTGTGCTATTTAATTTAAACATTTTCTTGTATTTTAATTAATTATTTTCTCTTCTTCCCAGGAATTTGAATTTTGAAGACTGCAATGGGACTCGGAATCCTTGGACAAGGGGCTTTTCTCCAGAGGAGGAAGGATGGACTGAGGCCTGTTCTATAGGCCGCATGTGAGTTGTTATCTCTTATTCCCCCAATCCAGGTTTAATTTTAATCTCGCTTCCTCGGATGAAGCAGTTCTAGTTAGATTGTGGGATGTGGGAGGGCTGGAGTTTGAAACCCTGGGGTTAAAATAACCCGGCTTTGCAATTAGTCACAAACATGTTAACCCTTTGGTGGGTGGCAAAGAGTAAATTAAATATCTGTAATATGAAACTGTCTAAAAGTTTGATATAAATCCAAAATAACAGGGGTGGGAGAGAGTGATTTACCCGAATGTTAAATAAGTTTCACAGAGGACATTACAATTCAATTTTCTGAAGTTCAGCCATTACATTTATCTTCCCCTCTACAGCTTTCTTCCCCATTCTGTCTATTTCTCTCTGCTTTTCTCTCTGTCTCTCCCTCCAGTACTTTTTCCCATCTTCAGCTTTCTCTCCCTTCCTGTCTCTTTCCACTCATCCTTTCCACATGTTACCGTGCAAAGGGACCTGGGGGTCCTTGTGCATGAGACGCAAAAGCCCAGTCTGCAGGTACAACAGGTGATCAAGAAGGCAAATGGGATGTTGGCCTATATTGCGAGGGGGATAGAATATAAAAGCAGGGATGTCTTGATGCACCTGTACAGGGCATTGGTGAGGCCGCAGCTGGAATACTGTGTGCAGTATTGGTCCCCTTATATGAGGAAGGATATATTGGCATTGGAGGGAGTGCAGAGAAGGTTCACCAGGTTGATACCGGAGATGAGGGGTTTGGATTATGAGGAGAGGCTGAGGAGATTGGGTTTGTACTCGTTGGAGTTTAGAAGGATGAGGGGGGATCTTATGGAGACTTATAAGATAATGCGGGGGCTGGATAGGGTGGAGGCGGAGAGATTCTTTCCACTTAGGAAGGAAGTTAAAACGAGAGGACACAGCCTCAAAATAAAGGGGGGTCGGTATAAGACAGAGTTGAGGAGGAACTTCTTCTCCCAGAGGGTGGTGAATCTCTGGAATTCTCTGCCCACTGAGGTGGTGGAGGCTACCTCGCTGAATATGTTTCAAGCGCGGATGGATGGATTCCTGAGCGGTAAGGGAATTAAGGGTTATGGGGATCAGGCGGGTAAGTGGTACTGATCCACGTCAGATCAGCCATGATCTTATTGAATGGCGGGGCAGGCTCGAGGGGCTAGATGGCCTGCTCCTGCTCCTATTTCTTATGTTCTTATGTTCTTATCTCTCTCTCTCTCTCTCGAGCATTCTTCCATATCTGTCTATCACTCTCCAGAATGTCTCTCTCTCTCTGGCTCCATCTTTCTTTGTGTCTCTTTAAATCTTTAATCAATAAAAACTCTCCGTTATTGTAAACAGGGAGAAAGGAATATGGCATCACTCATTTCAATTCAGAATACATGAGAGACTGCAATGGGACTCAGAATCCTTGGACAAGGGGCTTTTCTCCAGAGGAGGATGGATGGACTGAGGCCTGTTCTATAGGCCGCATGTGAGTTGTCGTCTCTTTATTACCCCGATCCAGGTTTAATTTTAATCTCGCTTCCTCGGATGAACCAGTCCTGGTTCGATTGTGGGGTGTGAGGTGGGCTGGAGTTTGAAACCCTGGGGTTAAAATATCCCCACTTTGCAATTAGTTACAAACACACTAACCCTTAGGTGGGTGGCAAAGAGTAAATTAAATGTCTGTAATATGAAACTGTCTCAATTTGTTTTAAATCCAAGATAACAGGGATGGGAGACAGAGCGCTGTTCCTAATTGCAGAATAAAATTCACAGAGGCCTTTACAATTCAGTTTTCAGAAGTTTAGAATTTCATTTAGTCCTCTCTGCAGCTTTTCTCCCATTCTGTCTATTTCTCTCTGCTTTCTCTCTCTCCATCCCTTTCCTTCCTCTATCTGTCTCTCTTTTTTATTCCCTCTCTCTCCCTCTTTTTCCCAGGAAATAATATTTTGTTGGACAATCTCTCAGTAAAATCTAAGAAGGGGGAATCCTGGGCTCTTGTGCTATTTAATTTAAACATTTTCTTATATTTAAATTAATTATATTCTATCTCTCCCAAGGAATTAATATTTAGTTAGACAATGTCTCAGTGAGATCTTAGAAGGGGGAATCCTGGGGCTCTTGTGCTCTTTAATTTAAACATTTTCTTGTACTTTAATTAATTATTTTCTCTGTTCCCCAGGGATTTGAATTTAAGACTGCAACATGACTTGGAATCCTTGGACAAGGGGCTTTTCTCCAGAGGAGGATGGATGGACTGAGGCCTGTTCTATAGGCTGCAAGTGAGTTGTTATCTCTTATTACCCTGATCCAGGTTTAATTTTAATCTCGCTTCCTCGGATGAACCAGTTCTGATTCAATTGTGGGAAGTGGGGAGGCTGGAGTTTAAAACCCTGGGGTTAAAATATCCCGGCTTTGCAATTCGTTTGGTGGGTGGCAAAGAGTAAATTAAATATCTGTAATATGAAACTTTCTAAAAGTTTGATGCAAATCCAAAGTAACAGGGATGGGAGAGACTGACGTACCCGAATGTTAAATACGTTTCACAGAGGACATTACAATTCAATTTTCTGAAGTTCAGCCTTTACATTTATCTTCCCCTCTACAGCTTTCTTCCCCATTCTGTCTATTTCTCTCTGCTTTTCTCTCTGTCTCTCCCTCCAGTACTTTTCCCCTATCTTCAGCTTTCTCTCCCTTCCTGTTTCTTTCCATTCATCTCTCTCTCTCTCGAGCATTCTTCCATATCTATCACTCTCCAGAATCTCTCTCTCTCTCTCTCTCGATCATTCTTCCATATCTGTCCCATCACTCACCAGAATCTCTCTCTCGCGAACATTCTTCCATATCTGTCTATCACTCACCAGAATCTCTCTCTCTCTCTGGCTCCATCTTCCTTTGTGTCTCTTTAAACCTTTAATCAACAAAAACTGTGTTATTATAAACAGGGAGACAGGAATATGGCATCGCTCATTTCAATGCAGAGTACATGAGAGAGAGGGAAAGAAACAGCTATGGACAGAGACAATGAGTGACAAAGAGAGGGGACAGGGACAAGGATCTAGACAGGGACATCCATCTTTACACTGAGTGAGAGAGACAGGAGCAGAGGGAGAAAAGAGAGGGAGATAGTGAAAGGGAGATGGAGGGAGTTGTAGAAATCAATCCCGGGAGGGCGATTTTAAAAAGTGTCCCGAAGGAATCAGCAGCCCCTTCCCAAACTGAAAGAGGGAGATGAGCAGCTCCTGGAGTCTGAGAGGGAGACAGGGATGGACGGGGGGGGTTGTGAATATTTGATTCAGTTTTAGGAGATTCTGTTTGTAGATTTCTCTCTCTCTGTTCATGCCATTCTGATGTTTCTGAGAGATTGTGTAACTGAGAGGGGGGAATCCTGCGTTTCGGTGAGATTTAATTTAAATGGTTTCTTGTATTTAATTAATTTTCTCTCTCTTTTCCCCAATAATTCATATCTAGTTCGACAATCTCTCAGTAAAATCTCAGAAGGGGAATCCTGGCCTCTTGTGCTATTTAATTTAAACAATTTCTTGTATTTTAATTAATTATTTTCTCTCTCTCTTCTTCCCAGGGATTTGAATTTTGAAGACTGCAATGGGACTCGGAATCCTTGGACAAGGGGCTTTTCTCCAGAGGAGGATGGATGGACTGAGGCCTGTTCTATAGGCCGCATGTGAGTTGTCTCTTTCTTACCCTGATCCAGGTTTAATTTTAATCACGCTTCCTCGGATGAACCAGTTCTGGTTCGATTGTGGGGTGTATGGGGGGGCTGGAGTTTGAAAGCCTGGGGTTAAAATATCCCGGCTTTGCAATTAGTCACAAACAGGTTAACCCTTTGGTGGGTGGCAAAGAGTAAATTATGCATGAAACTGTCTATAAGTTTGTTTTAAATCTAAAATAACAGGGGTCGGAGACAGAGCAATGAACCCAATTGTTGAATAAAATTCACAGAGGCCTTTACAATTCAGTTTACAGATGTTCAGATTTTCATTTCATCCTCTCCACAGCTTTTCCCCCATTCTGTCTATTTCTCTCTGCTTTTCTCTCCATTTCCTTCCTCTATCTGCCTCTCCTGTAGGGAGGGAGGAGTTATACAATAAATGGCAGAGTCATCAGGAGTATAGAAACACAGAGGGACCTAGGTGTGCAAGTCCACAAATCCTTGAAGGTGGCAACACAGGTGGAGAAGGTGGTGAAGAAGGCATATGGTATGCTTGCCTTTATAGGACGGGGTATAGAGTATAAAAGCTGGAGTCTGATGATGGAGCTGTATAGAACACTGGTTAGGCCACATTTGGAGTACTGCGTCCAGTTCTGGTCGCCACACTACCAGAAGGACGTGGAGGCATTGGAGAGAGTGCAGAGAAGGTTTACCAGGATGTTGCCTGGTATGGAGGGTCTTAGCTATGAGGAGAGATTGGGTAGACTGGGGTTGTTCTCCTTGGAAAGACGGAGAATGAGGGGAGATCTAATAGAGGTGTACAAGATTATGAAGGGTATAGATAGGGTGAACAGTGGGAAGCTTTTTCCCAGGTCGGAGGTGACGATCACGAGGGGTCACGGGCTCAAGCTGAGAGGGGCGAAGTATAACTCAGACATCAGAGGGACGTTTTTTACACAGAGGGTGGTGGGGGCCTGGAATGCGCTGCCAAGTAGGGTGGTGGAGGCAGGCACGCTGACATCGTTTAAGACTTACCTGGATAGTCACATGAGCAGCCTGGGAATGGAGGGATACAAACGATTGGTCTAGTTGGACCAAGGAGCGGCACAGGCTTGGAAGGCCGAAGGGCCTGTTTCCTGTGCTGTACTGTTCTTTGTTCTTTATTCTCTCTCTCTCTCCCTCTTTTTCCCAGGAATTAATATTTAGTTGGACAATCTCTCAGTAAAACCTGGAAAGGGGCAATCCTGGGATTTTGTGCTGTGTGATTTTCATTCTGGGTGTCCCGGGGGGTTTGATTTCACTGTCTCAGCCCCTCTCTGCCTCACTCTCTCTCTGTATAAACTTTTCCCAAATTACAAAACGCTCAACACAGCTGACTGCACTTTGTGGGATCTTGCTGTGCACCACAGGGATTTTAGTTTTAAAAAGGATTACTTTTAAGAGGGAGTTCCAGCCTTTCTGGAGATTTGGGATAATGCAGACACACACACACACACACACACAGGGTAGTGAGTGGGGAAGGGGGGTCACAGCAGGCGAGAGAGTTGGGGGGGGGGGTGGGGTTTGGGGGGAGGACTGTGTCCCATCTGATTCAGGTTCACATTGCTGCTGCTGCTGTGGGATCTTGCTGTGCACACACTGGGCCTGTGGCCTTTGCCCGCACTGCAACAGCGACCACACTTTATTAAACAAAATCTGGCTCAGGGACCGCAAAGTGGGTTCAAGGAAAAAGCTTGAAAAGGGGTCGGGTAAATTCAAGCACTTTAATCGCCGAGGCATCATAGGCTCTGGAGAAAGTGCTGGGGAATGGGAGGAGGATAGATTGGGATTTGATGGCCAGCATCGAGCTGGTGGGCCGAAGGGCCTGTTTCTGTGCTGTGTGACTCCAGATTCTTTTCTCTCTCTCTTTTCCCAGGAATTTCTATTTGGATGGGGGGGGTACAGAATTTCCCTGTCTCTGTCTCTCCAGCGTTCTTACCAATCCCAGCACCCCTCCCCTCTCTCTCTCCCCAGACATTCCTGTCTATATTTCATCTTTCAATAAAAGGTTAAAGAAAACACCAATGTGAATTGTTGTCAATTTAATTTGGGAAGAGAGAGAGAGGAGTGGATCCCATTTCCCACACACTCTCCTGCAGTCCTCACCCACAGCATTTATTTAATCCGGCCCTCACCAGGTTGTGTGTGTGTGGGATCTTGCTGTGCACACAGGTGGGTCTGGCTCCCTATTCCTCACACTGTGACCCATGAGCAGAACTTTAAACAGGAAAGATTGAGGAGAAGGAGAAGGGTTGGGGAGGCGGAGGAGGCAGAGAGAGAGATAGAGAAATGGAGGGAGAGCTAAACAGAGAGGGTGTGGGGGGGGGGGGGGGGGCTGTGTGAGAGGGTCTCAGGAGGGGCAGGGGGAAAGAGACACAGAGTCTGGGGGTG
The DNA here is from genome assembly GCF_964213995.1 of Mustelus asterias. Lineage (NCBI taxonomy): Eukaryota > Metazoa > Chordata > Chondrichthyes > Carcharhiniformes > Triakidae > Mustelus > Mustelus asterias. Next base: position 124,510 of record NW_027590869.1, read on the forward strand.
TCCTCCTCCATCGTGGGACTGGCAGTGGGATCTTGCTGTGCAGAATTACCTTCATTGTAATTTGAATCATTCATTCATTGACTAAGGGAGGGTGGATGTGTGATTGTGGGATTGTAAATATTGTTACCACGCTGAGGTGATGTTTCCCTCTGCGCTATTTTGTAACCCCTAAAGGGATACACCTTGCCTCGTAATCTTAAGTAAGTGTGTGTGAGACAGGAGGAAGCTACTGGTTTTAGACATTCAATCCCTACAGTGCAGAAGGAGGCCATTCGGCCCTTCTAGTCTGTACCGACCACAATCCCAACCAGGCCCTAATCCCATGACCCTACACTTTTAACCTGCTAATCCCCCTGACTCTAGGGTCAATTTAACACGGCCAATCCACCGAACCCGCACAGCTTTGGACTGTGGCAGCAATTGGTAAATTAAAGCAGGATCTGACACTCTCTCCATCAGGAACAACTAACAGGTCTTTAATTTAGACTGGGTGACAACCTTATTAAAACAATGAACAAACTGAATAAACTCCCCAATAGAATGCTGTTCCAATGACAAGACTCACTCAGGAATAATGAAATAAATCATTACAGAATAGAGTCACCCTCAAATAATATAATACCAGGCGTCTGTTGGAAGTGTGAACTTTCTTCTGCTGCTTGGGTCTGGAATACTTTCTGAGTTGGTTTCTGCTTCTATTTAGATGGTGATGTGATGAAGCTGTATATATTACTGCAGGATTCAGTATCAGACTCTCCCTCCTTCAATCTAAAGAGGCAGCAAGGTCGCTCCCTCCCCGTTATTTCCCCCTGTCCCGGGTTTAAATACCCAGAATTTCCTCACAGTATTCCTGCAATTTGAGTGGCTTGAGGCTGTCACCAATGCCCCAATTTGAATGCAATTGGTTGTGTGTGTTTGGGAGCTTGTTTTAAAATCATTGACCCAATTCAAAGCCTGTTTTGCTCTGCTGGGACTCTGGCTGCTGCTTTGGACACAAATGTTGTAAAGTTGTCTTCTGCAGCCCTGCTTTCTGCAGTTTAAAATCCCCAGCACAAAGACACAGGCTTTCTAAAGACACAACGCTGAATGGTTCGTTTTGGTTTTCTCAGCTTTTCTTTTCAATATTTACATTTGTCAAACACCACATCTTTAACCTTATATATGCAGCTTCATAACCATATTAGAGAGAGACAGTGTGTGAGAGAGACAGAGAGGGGGAGAGAGAAAGAGGCAGAGTGGGGGGGAGAGAGAGAAAGGGAGAGAGCGAGAAAGGGAGAAAGAGACAGAGAGGGGGAGAGAAAGAGACAGAGAGGGAGAGAGGGGGAAAGACAGAGAGAGAGAGGGGGAAAGACAGAGAGAGAGAGGGGGAAAGACAGGGAGAGAAAGAGACAGGCAGGGAGAAAGAGAGAGAGAAACAGTGTGAGTGAGAGAGAGAGAGAGACAGAGAAAGATGGAGGGAGGGGGAGAGACAGAGAGAAAGACAGACAGGGAGGGGTGGAAAGAGAGAGAGAGAGAAAGACAGGGAGGGAGAGAAAGATGGAGGGAGCGGAAGAGAGAGAGAGAGAAAGATGGAGGGAGTGAGAGAGAGAGAGAGAAAGACAGAGAAAGATGGAGGGAGTGAGAGAGAGAGAGAGAGAGAGAGAACGACAGAGAAAGATGGAGGGAGGGAGAGAGAGAGAAAGACAGAGAAAGATGGAGGGAGGAGAGAGAGATGGACAGACAGAGAGAGAGAAAGACAGATAAAGATGGAGGGAGGGAAAGAGGGGGAGAGTGAGGGGGAAAACAGGAAAAGACAGCAAGAGGTGAGGTTTGTGGGGGGTGCAGTGAGGGGGTGGGGGAAGAGACACAGGATCACAGTGACCTGAGCTGGGAATTGAACCCGGGTCCCTGGAGCATGTGAGGCGACCACACTTTATGAAACGAAATCTCGCTCACGGACCGCAAAGTGGGTTCAAGGAAAGAAAGTGGAAACGGGGTCGGGTAAATTCAAGCACTTCAATCACCGAGGCATCGTAGTCTGTGCAGCAAGCGCTGGGGAATGGGGGGAGGATAGATTGGGATTTGATGGCCAGCATCGAGCTGGTGGGCCGAATGGCCTGTTTCTGTGCTGTGTGACTCCAGATTCTCCTCTCTCTTTTCCCAGGAATTTCTATTTGGATGGGGGGGGGGGGGGGGCGGAGGGGGGGGGGGCGGTTCATAATTTCCCTGTCTCTGTCTCTCCAGCGTTCTTACCAATCCCAGCACCCCTCCCCTCTCTCTCTCCCCAGACATTCCTGTCTATATTTCACCTTTCAATAAAATGTGAAGGAAAACACCAATGTGAATTGTTGTTCATTTAATTTCAGGGAGGGAAAGACAGAGAGAGAGAGAAAGAGAGAGACAGGGAGGGAGAGAGAGAGGGAGACAGGGAGGGAGAGAGAGATGGACAGAGACAGAGAAAGACAGGGAGAGAGAAAGGGAGGGAAAGAGAGAAAGGGAGGGAGAGAGAGAAAGGGAGGGTAACAGAGGGAGATCAAAGGCAGAGGGGTAGGGAGAGGAGACACACTGGAGGGGGGCTGGGTTAGGGGGGGGGGGTCCTCTGCTCTGCACTCACAGCCCAGCTCCCCAGTCTCTGGGGAAAAGACCCTCACTCACACCCTCCCAGAAGGTGGGATTTGTAACCAGCGGCTGTGTGACTGAGGCTGAATCTGGGCTGTTGTGTTTGAATAGATTTTTTCCCAATATAAAATATTGGAATCTGGCTGCTGCCACATTGCAGTGAGAGAGAGATCTGGCTTTGCAGAAGGAGCTTCCCTCCCCATTTCCCCATGGAAATCACTGAGAAATAGCAAACGTGGCCCACAACACGTCATTATTTGAAACGGTCAGACAGAAACTTATCAGAGAGAGCATTTTAATCCCCATTCATCCCCAGACGGTGGAAACAGAGCAGAGATCAGGACAGATTATCCAGAGTAGGAGAGACCTGGGCAGAGATGGGGTATTGGATATATATATAGATCTGGGGGGAAAGCAAAAGAGACACAGAGGGGGCTGGACAGGTTCAGAGATAGAGGCAGAGAAACAGGCAGAGAGAAAGAAACAGTGAGAGACAGAGGGAATCGGAGAGAGAGGTGTGACTGTGCTCGAAGTGGAAGGTTCCCTGTTCATATCGAATGTACAAACAGCCCCAATCCTGGAGTGACTTGTCATTATTTTTATTTGGGGTGGGGGAGAGATGGAGGGGGGGGGGGAGCGAGGGAGAGAGAGGGAGACGTGTGGTTCCCCTCATTGCCCACTCACTTTAACCCAATCCTCACTTAAAAATCACTTTGTATCTGGCCCTGCTCAGACTGTGTGTGTGGGATCTTGCTGTGCCCTCATGCTCTCTGTCCCCCCTCCTCCTCGCCCCATATTCCCCGCACTGTGACATCACCCCACACTTTAAACATGAAAAGATGGAGGGGAAGGAGGGTGGGGAACAGAGAGAGGAACAGAGAAGGGGTGGGGAGTGTCGGGGGGTAGGGGGATAGAGACAGAGGCTCGGGGGTGTGGGGGGTGCCCTCCTGCAGTGTGGGACTCCCTGTGGGATCCTGATTGCAGCATTCCCAGTCTCTCTCTCTCACTGTGAAGCACTCGGGAGGGAGAGGGAGCTGAAATTCAAGTTCCTGAGCCTGGGGGAAAGGCTTGTTCTCAATCCCAGAGTCCTGCTTGTGTTTTTAGACAGGGCGCTGGGATTTGTGGGTGTGGATGGAGAAGATTGTTCTGTTTAACTGCGGGGGGGGGGGGGGGGGGGGGGGGGGCGGTGGGAGAGAGGGGGGTTTGTTCTTTCTACCTGAGGAATAATGCAGCCTCTGTGACTAGGCCGCACTTCACGGCCTAAATCTCAGGAGCACTTTTGCGTTTGCTAATCCCCCAAAAGGGTTTAAGTGGCTGAATTCAATGGTTCAATAAAATGTGCAGCAGCCGCTTCAGGGTGGGATTGTGGATTTTCCTTCTCCTGCACCCCCCTCTCATTTCCCTTTTGATTGTGAGTTTCATTTTAAACGGTCAGACAGAAACTTAGAGAGAGCATTTCAATCCAGATTCACCCTGAGATAGAGAAACAGAGCAGAGATCAGGACAGGTTATCCAGAGACAGGAGCAGAGACGGGGTATTGGACAGATAGATGTCTGGGGGAAGTGTGTAAGAGACGGAGAGGGAGAAACAGAGGGGGGGGGGGGCGGGGAGAGGTGACTGATAGAAGTGGGAACATCATTGGGGCCTCCTGTGTTTATTCACTGGCCTGTCTCTGGAGTAAAGCCCCCAGAATGCTTTGACGTGTTTAATAAATTCAATATCGGGACAGACAGGAGGCAGTTGGAAGTTCATTGCATTTGAAACTTGTTCCCATTTTGTCAAGGGTTTAATAATGAGGAGGTGAAAATGAATGTTTCCCCCACCTCCCCAGTGAGATTGTGAATTTCAGCAAGTCCTGGGATCTTGCTGTGCCTTTTATTGTTTTTAATCAGCTTTTGTTTTGTGTTTAATCAAATTTCACTTTATTTTCTCTTTCTCTCTTCCAAGGAGAATTCCTATGGAAACTTTGGCGATGCAGAGAGCGAATAGTTTTGCCGTGAGGAATCCTCGGACAAGAGCTATAACCAGAGAGAAAAATGTTAATAAAAGTCTTTGTCGTTCATTTTTATTCACAGATCGACTGGTGGGGCTTTTACACTTAGGGTTAGTGGTCTGTATGTCAGGGGGAGGGGGTATTCCCAGTGATCCCTGCTCCAATGTAATCCCACAGATTTCAATCCCTCTCCCTGAAGCTCTGTCTGTGCAACTCCCCCATCCTCAGAACTGTTTCTCCACATCTTTCCAATCCCTGTCTCTCCCCATCCTTTATACCTCAGCCTCTCACAATGGCAGCATCTTTCCCTTTTTCTCTCATTCTCTCTATCTTTCACTCTCTCTGAAACTTTGTCACTCTGTCCTGCCAAAGCCCCACTTTCTATTTGTCTCGACATCTCACTTTGTATCTCAGCCTCTCTGCAGATCTCTCCCTCTCTGTGGATCATTTTATCTCAATCACAGCAGCCTCCTCTCCATCTCTCTCTCTCTCTCTCGCTCTATCTATCTCTGCTCCCTCTCTGACTCATTCTGTCTGAAGTACAGCAGCATTCTCTCTATTGCCATCTTTTCACAGTAACTTCATTGCAGTGTTAATGTAAGCCTACTTGTGACGAATAAAATTTGAACTTTAACTCTGCTTCTCTGTCTTACCTCTCTAGCTATCTGCTTGCCTCTCTCTATCTCTCTCTGCTTCCCCCTCTCTATCTCTGCCTCCCGCTGACTCAGTCTGTTTGAATTACAGTAGCATCCTCTGTCTCTATATCTCTATCTGTTCTCTGCTTCCCTCTCTCTGTGAATCATTCTGTCTGAATCACAGCAGATTCCGCACTAACTCCATCTCTATATCTCTGCCTCTTATCTCTGTCTATCTCTGCTCCCTCCCTCTCTCTGTGAATCAATGTCTGAATTACAGTCGCATCCTATCTCCATCTCTATATCTCTCTGCCTCTTATCTCTCTCTGTATCTGATCTCTGCTTCCCTCTCTCTGTGAATCATTCTGTCTGAATTACAGCAGCATTCTCTCTATCTCCATCTCGATATCTCTCTGCCTCTTATCTCTCTCCGTATCTGATCTTTGTTTCCCTCTCTCTGTGACTCACTCTGTCTGAATTACAGCAGCATTCTCTCTAACTCCATCTCTATATCTCTCTGCTTCTCTGCCTCTTATCTCCCTCTCTGCTCTCTCGTGGGGGAACGGGCCAGATCACGGGTTTGTTGTTGACAAGCAGCGAAGGGCCAGGAACACAGCGGAGGGGGGGGGGGGGGGGGGCAGAAACTGCTGAAATGGGGGAAATGTGTAACACAGCTGCTTGTTCAGAGCCAGGAGTTGTTATTCAGAGAGGGAAGGAGGTCTGTTGTACAAGAGGGGGGAATATTATAACACAGGCTGTCCAGAGTCAGGGGTTATCAGAGAAAGGGGACAATGGGGGAAGAGGGTCGGGGGGGAGGGGGAATCAGACAGGGGGTCTGTTGTACAGGATGGGGGTGGGGGATATTATAACACAGGCTGCTCAGTGTCAGGGGAATTAGTCATTTGAACGTTAATGTTTGAAATGGGCAGAGTTTCCACATCCAACTCGACCCAGAGCTGCTTATAACGGGGTGGAGGGGGATTGACCGGGGGGGGCGGGGGGGGGGACAGGAATTATAAAGGGGGGGGGTTCTGTCAGTCCAGGGGCTGTTCACAGGGAGGGAGTGGAAGTTTGCCAGGGCTGGGGAGGGCGGGGGAGGGGGAGCATAGAGGGACATTCAGCCTGGGGAACTTTGCCAGTGGAGGAGGGGGGGGGGCTGAGTGGAAGACATGTGAGGGATTGAGGGTGGGGTGGATTTATAGGCATTCAGGAGGGGGGAATTCTGAGAGGGATTTAGGGTGGGGAATTGTATCAGGGTAACAATTGGGGCGTGTAGAGGGATTCGGGGGGGGGCGGTGACTCAGAGGGATTCGGGAGCAGGGAGGACTTAGGAAGGATTGGGTGCAGGCGTCAGGGGGGCTTGGGTTTGGCAGGGGGGGGGGCAGAGGGAGCCTTTGGGAGGGGGGGGTGAGGAATTGGGTCAGGACCTTGGAGGATTCAGGGGGTGGAGTCAGGTTGGCGGTGGGTCTCAGAGATGGTGAGGGGGGGGGCGCTGCTTAGAGTCGGATTAAAGGAGATGGGGCAGAGGGACAGGGAATCAGGCGGGGGAAAGAGGGGTTTTTAGGGGAGATTGAGGGCGGGGGGTTTAGAAGTATTGGGAGGGGCTCAGAGGGACTCTTGGGAGCTTGGGCTCAGAGGGCTTTGGCGGTGGGAGCCTGAGAGAGACTGAGCAGTGGGGGGGGGGGGGGGGGTGATTAGAGTGGGATTGAAGAAGATTGGGGTTTCTGGAGTGGGGATTTAAGGAGGGGTTTGGGGGGGAAGCTCGAGGCGGGGGGAGGGGGAGGGGAATTTGGGGGTGAGAGACTGAGGGCGGGGGGTTTAAAAGGATTGGGAGTGGGTTCAGGAGAGGGGTTCGGGGGGGATTGAGCTGAGAGAGGAATCCATAGGGCATTGGCAGTAAGGGGGAGGGGGGGGAGATTCAGCTTGGGGGAGCAAATTCGGGGGGGGGGGCAAACTCGGGGGGGGGGGGCAAACTCGGGGGGGGGGGGGCAAACTCGGGGGGGGGGGCAAACTCGGGGGGGGGGGCAAACTCGGGGGGGGGGGCAAACTCGGGGGGGGGGGGCAAACTCGGGGGGGGGGCAAACTCGGGGGGGGGGGCAAACTCGGGGGGGGGGGGGAAACTCGGGGGGGGGGAAAACTCGGGGGGGGGGGGCAAACTCGGGGGGGGGGGGCAAACTCGGGGGGGGGGGCAAACTCGGGGGGGGGGGGGAAACAGCCGGGGGGGGGGGAAACAGCCGGGGGGGGGGGAAACAGCCGGGGGGGGGGGAAACAGCCGGGGGGGGGGGAAACAGCCGGGGGGGGGGGAAACAGCCGGGGGGGGGGGAAACAGCCGGGGGGGGGGCAAACAGCCGGGGGGGGGGCAAACAGCCGGGGGGGGGGCAAACAGCCGGGGGGGGGGGAAACAGCCGGGGGGGGGGGAAACAGCCGGGGGGGGGAGAAACAGCCGGGGGGGGGGAAACAGCCGGGGGGGGGGAAACAGCCGGGGGGGGGCAAACAGCCGGGGGGGGGGGAAACAGCCGGGGGGGGGGAAACAGCCGGGGGGGGGGGAAACAGCCGGGGGGGGGGGAAACAGCCGGGGGGGGGGGAAACAGCCGGGGGGGGGGGGAAACAGCCGGGGGGGGGGGGAAACAGCCGGGGGGGGGGGGAAACAGCCGGGGGGGGGGGCAAACAGCCGGGGGGGGGGGCAAACAGCCGGGGGGGGGGGCAAACAGCCGGGGGGGGGGGCAAACAGCCGGGGGGGGGGGCAAACAGCCGGGGGGGGGGGCAAACAGCCGGGGGGGGGGGCAAACAGCCGGGGGGGGGGGCAAACAGCCGGGGGGGGGGGCAAACAGCCGGGGGGGGGGGCAAACAGCCGGGGGGGGGGGCAAACAGCCGGGGGGGGGGGCAAACAGCCGGGGGGGGGGGCAAACAGCCGGGGGGGGGGGCAAACAGCCGGGGGGGGGGGCAAACAGCCGGGGGGGGGGGGCAAACAGCCGGGGGGGGGGGGCAAACAGCCGGGGGGGGGGGCAAACAGCCGGGGGGGGGGGCAAACAGCCGGGGGGGGGGCAAACAGCCGGGGGGGGGGGCAAACAGCCGGGGGGGGGGCAAACAGCCGGGGGGGGGGCAAACAGCCGGGGGGGGGGCAAACAGCCGGGGGGGGGGCAAACAGCCGGGGGGGGGGCAAACAGCCGGGGGGGGGGCAAACAGCCGGGGGGGGGGCAAACAGCCGGGGGGGGGGCAAACAGCCGGGGGGGGGGGCAAACAGCCGGGGGGGGGGCAAACAGCCGGGGGGGGGGCAAACAGCCGGGGGGGGGGCAAACAGCCGGGGGGGGGGCAAACAGCCGGGGGGGGGGCAAACAGCCGGGGGGGGGGCAAACAGCCGGGGGGGGGGCAAACAGCCGGGGGGGGGGCAAACAGCCGGGGGGGGGGCAAACAGCCGGGGGGGGGCAAACAGCCGGGGGGGGGGCAAACAGCCGGGGGGGGCAAACAGCCGGGGGGGGGCAAACAGCCGGGGGGGGGGCAAACAGCCGGGGGGGGGGCAAACAGCCGGGGGGGGGCAAACAGCCGGGGGGGGGGCAAACAGCCGGGGGGGGGCAAACAGCCGGGGGGGGAGATTGAGAGGGAGAGAGAGATTGAGAGGGAGAGTGATTGAGAGGGAGAGAGATTGAGAGGGAGAGTGATTGAGAGGGAGAGAGATTGAGAGGGAGAGAGATTGAGAGGGAGAGAGATTGAGAGGGAGAGAGATTGAGAGGGAGAGAGATTGTGAGGGAGAGAGATTGAGAGAGAGAGAGATTGAGAGGGAGAGAGATTGAGAGGGAGAGAGATTGTGAGGGAGAGAGATTGAGAGGGAGAGAGATTGAGAGGGAGAGAGATTGAGAGGGAGAGAGATTGAGAGAGAGAAAGGTGGAGAGGGAGATTGAGAGGAGGCTGCAAACAGAGAGAAAAGCAGGGCTGAGGCGGGAAAGGTGCAGACAGAAAGTGAAGAGGTTCATACTCACCATCGCACATGTTTTCCCTCGGTGATCTCTCCAACTCCTTCCATCCCCTCTCCCATGGTGGGGAGAGAGATCCAGGAACAGGGGCTTTGTGCTGGGAAAGGGGGGGGTTACAATATCAGAGCTGGAACTCCATGCAAGCACACACTGACTCACTCACTCACAAAGACACAGCTTACCTGATACTTACCAACCCACGTGGAGAGAGAGACTGGACAATGCATCGCCAGCCTTTTTATAACCTCACTGAGTCCCACACCTCCCCAATCAATCCTCATCCAACCACAGCTCCTACACCTCACCTGAACACACCTCCTCCTACCTGGCCCAGTCCAACACCAACCTGTCTCTGAGTGTGTGGGGGTGTGTGTGTGGGTTAGTGAGCACCAGGCAAATGGTTCATCCCAAGGCTCTCCCTCCCCCCCCACTCCCAGCTTCACATCACCAGCACTGGGAGCTGAGAGAAGATGGATTTAAATGAACCAGCAGCCCTGCACTGCCAGAGAGAGAGAGAGAGGCCAGGTCTGAATGTGGATTGTACAACTTGTTCATCCAGGACTCCATCCGCTACAGGTTTGCACCCTTTGCTGATTCTTGCAAAGTTCACTTTTCCTTAAGTTGCCTGAACTGAAACAAGATCTTGCAAAGTTCTTTGTTGCTGCGTTTACAAATCCCACTTCTGATTTACAATGCTGTGTGTCCGGGTGTGTGAGTGTGTGTGTGTGCCCTGTGCTTCATGGTTAATGATTCACCACTGATCAGAGCTGCAAAATAAAGCGTTTAGCCTTTTTTTAACAGAAGCACTGGCTGGGGGAGGGGAGGGAGAGAATGAGAGTGAAGTTTCTGTCTGATAAATGCTGGAAATGTGTCTTTAACCAGCAGCTCTGCAGAGAGACAGATGCAGGATTTTAAACTCTCTGGGAGCTGCAGGCAGGGACACACACACACACACACACAGATAGACATCAGCTCCTGTTTCACACCAACAACCAGGCTGGAGTCTATGCAGCTAATTTCCATCCAGAAATGTACTTGATCCATGAAGTCAGTGAGGGTTACATTCCCATGACTTCCCATTCAGTCCAATCCAGTTCAGTTTGTTGGAATGCAGTGTGGGAGCCTCTGAGGGAGTTTGGCTCTGGGGGGGGGTTCACTTTTCTCTCATTCAATCTCTCCTGTCTTCCACCCTCTCACAGACCTTCCTTTCGTCCCTGTCCCACCCGCCCCTTTCTCCAAACCTGTTACATTCCTAACTTTCCCCAGTTCACAGGAAAGGTCACAGAGCTGAAATGTTAACTCTGTTTCTCTCTCTCTCTGCACAGATGCTGCCGAACCTGCTGAGTTTAATTCCAGCATTTCCCTGTTTTCCAAGATTTCACAGAATAGTGTTGGTGCAGGAGGAGGCCATTTGGCCCATCGTGTCTGCACCAGCTCTCCAATGTGGATTGAGTGGACAGAAACAAGGAGTTGGAATAAATGGGTTACTTTTGGGTTGACAGCTTCTAACTAGTGGAGTACGGCAGGGATCAGTGTTTGGGTCTCAGCTATTCAGAATCTATATCAATGATATGGATGTGGGGATCAAATATAATATTTCCAAATTTGCAAAAACTGGAAAACTAGGTGAAAATCTGAATTGTGAGGAGGATGCAAAGATGTTTCAAGGGGATGTGGAGAGGCTCAGGGAGCAGCCAAAGGTTTGCCAGCTGGACGACAAGGTGGAAACATGTGAGGTTATCTAATTTTGTAGGAAAAACAGACATTAAGACAACTTCAAGATATTTTGATGTCCTTGTTCATGAGGCACTGAAAGCTAAGATGAGAGCAGTTAAGATAACACATGGTATGTTAGCCATTATTCTAAGAGGATTTGAGTGGAGGAAAAAGATGTCTTCCTGCAATTATATGCAGCCTTGCTGAGACCAACCTGGAGTATTGTGAACAGTTTTGGTCTCCTGGCTGAAGCAAAGATGTACTTGGCATGTAAAGAAGGTTCACTAAAATAGGTCCAGGGACAGATGGGTTGTACTATGAGGAACAAAAATACTTTATTCTCAGGCCTTTAGAAGAATGGTAGCCGAACTTATTCAAACCAACACTAATTTACGGAGTTCAATAGGCCAGATGCAGAAAGGATGTTTCCCCTTGCTGGAGGGTCTGAAACCTGGGACACAGTCTGAGAATAAGGGGCAGTTATTTCGGCTGAGATGAGGGGTATTTGTTTTCCATTAGAATGCTGGTGAATCAAGGAATGCAGGGATAATGCTGGAAATGGTGTTGAAGCAGAGGATCAGCCATGGTCACATTGAATGATGGAGTGGATGTGAAGGACAGAATGGATGACTCCTGCTCCTGTTTCTTAACGTTCTTACTGCAATAGGAATGGAAGGTAAGAGTAAGAAGGTTTTGCTGCAGCTTTACACGACCTTCATTAGATCACAACTGGAGAAATGTGTATAATGTTGAGCTCTTTACTTAAAAAAGGATAGAATTGTATTGGAACCAGTTCAGAGAAAGTTCACTCGGCTGATTCCTGGGATGGAGAGGTTTATTTTACGAGGAAAATTTGAGCAGATTGGAGCAATATCAATGAAAGTTCAGAAGATTAAAAGGTTATCGCGTTGAGGGGATGAGACAGGGTGGTTGCTGAGAGGCTGTTTCTTCTTGTAAGAGAGACCAGAACAAGGGGACAGATTTTAAAATGTAATTGACAGTCCCTTAAGACTGAGATGAGGAGAAATTTATTTTTTAGATGGTGGCTGGTCAGTGGAATTCTCTTCCCTGGATACTAGTGGCGGCAGAGTCATTGAATATATTCAAGGCTGAGTTCAGAATGATTTTGGATTGAGAAGCGCATCAAGGGTTACGGGGAAAAGAGTTGAGACTATAATTAGATCAGCCGTGATGGAGTATGCTCGAGGGGCTGAATGGCCTTCTGCTGCTCCTAGTTATTTTGTTCTTATCCCAATACGTCCTTCAGACTGCTCTCTGTGACCAGTGATGGATAAACAAGCTCTATGTTTTGTCCTCACCAGAGGCTCTCCTGTGCCCATTCATTAGGCCACTCACTCAACCCATCTCACCAGCAGTAATTACCCACTCTGCCCCCAGACCTTCCTGATCCAGCACTTCATCTTCCATTGGCGTAAGGATGGCAAGACCTGGATGTCTCCACTCTTCTTCACTCATTCCCTGATGATGTTTGCTCTCTTTCCAAACACATAAATTGTTACTCACTCATCAAACACATGCAGTAGCCCAGGGTTGTCCAACGTGTGGACCAAGGGGCGAATGTGACCCTCGAAGCCCCTCAATGCGGCCCCCGGAGCGAGTTTCCAGAATCTCAGTCACACAGTTCAGTTTGAATGGAAGAATCTGCATGGAGCTGCTCCTCCAATCACATCCCGTTTCTTTCCCATGTTTGCTGCTGATAGGATTTTGAGCCAATCTGCAGCAAATGTGGGAGAGAAACAATTTGTGATTGATGAGGATTAAACTCTAATAATCATCTTTATTTATTACTCATTATTGTGCTCAGCAAGTTGTTTCTTTTCATATCTCAGTTTAGTTTTTCATTGAAATTTCTGCTGTGCCAAACTTTATCATTCTGAAATTTACTCATCGGTCCCTTGAGTGAGAAAAACATTGACGTGTGTTTGCCCAGTGAATATGTTGGTCAACCCTGCTCTAGCTATGCTGGTGTCAGCCTAACGGACATGTCTCTGACAGTCAATGCTGCTGCCTTTGCATTGTAAGAGTTTTAACAACACCAGGTTAAAGTCCAACAGGTTTATTTGGTAGCAAATACCATTAGCTTTCGGAGCGCTGTGTGGAGTTTGCACGTTCTCCCATGGTCTGCCTGAGTTTCCTCCAGGTGCTCCGATTTCCTCCCACAGTCCAAAGATGTGTGGGTTAGATGGATTGGCCGTGCTAGATTGCCCCTTGGTGTCAGGGGGACTAGAAGGGTAAATACATGGGAACAAGGCCTGGCTGGGATTGTTGTTGGTTAAAGCTCAATTGGCCGATTGGCCTCCTTCCGCACTGTGGGGATTCTATGATTGTATCGAGTTAAAGAGGACTAATGTTCAGTTTTATGTGCAAAAAAATGAGATGTGTCCCAAGATCTGTAGGTTCGGGGGATTCGCAAGGTAAATGCTTGGGGCAACGGGGATAGGGCAGATTCTGGGTCTGGGTAACATGCTCGTTTGGAGAGTCAGTGCAGACTCGATGGACCAAATCACCTCCTTCTGCACTGTCGGGATTGTATGCTGAGCAAAGTTGCCAATTGATAGCAAAAGGAAGAATCTTCTGGCTATATCCTTGCCCCGTTCATGAGTGGAAGTATCCCAGTTTGTCATGAATGGCACCAGATGATCTGTCACTCAGATCCACATCAAGGCAGGTGAGAGACCACCTACGGTGGGAAAGGCTGAGGTCAGGAACAAGTGAGGGAGAAAGGGAAAGAAGTGGAATGACAAAGGGGAATGGATCGAGAGAAAGATACATTTTAACAGCAAAGGTGACCAAGGAATTAATAGAGAAAGGGAAACAATAATAGAAGATAGAGATGATGAAAAAAAGACAGATGTACAGACAACCAGGGACAAGCAGAAAGAGGGAGCAAGTCAGATCCACAGGAAAATACACAAACAGAGGCAGAGAGAAAGCGCGAGAGACCGTGCAAAAGGCAAAGGGACCAAATGACAATAAACGTTTTACGAAATGAGAGACAGAGTTGGGAAGAAAGAAAATATAATTAAAATGGAGGCAGTGAATTGTAAAACAAAAGATTTGATTTGATTTGATTTATTATTGTCACATGTATTAACATGCAGTGAAAAGTATTGTTTCTTGCGGGTTATACAGACAAAACATACTGTGATAGAGAAGGAAAGGAGAGAGTGCAGAATGTAATGTTACAGTCACAGCTAGGGTGTGGCCAAATCTATGAGAAATTACATTAGGGCGTTGTTAGAGAGTTTTAAAGAGTTAGAATGAAGTTTTAGAAGCACAGAACAAGAGTAAAAGATAAAATTAGAAGCTGGGCACAGCTCGCCTCGCTCCGAAGAGAACAAGCATGGGCTTGAGAAAAGAAGGAATTTATCAACAACTGCGTTTATATAACATCTTTAATGGAGCTGAAACAGGTGAAACAGAAACAAAGTCACAATTTCCCAATTCATGTGTGTTGGTGAAAATGAGGCAGTCGGCAAGGAGTTTGTGTGAGTCTGAGGGAGACCATGGCTCTGATTCACTGGGATACCAACTGTGTGCAACCTAACCAAGGGACAGAGATGGATATCACGATTGCACCAGACATTTAGAACAGATATTAATAATAACCCAATCACTTGTGTGCAGAACAGCTTTGAACAACAGAGATAAATATTACCCACATGACAACCTATGGCTGCATTACAAAATCCTGAACAATATGACTTTTGTTGGTATGTTTTTGAATGCAAGAGTGAATATGTCACACCTCCTCCCTACCCCAAAATGTCCCTATCTAATGATGTAGATGATAGCATTGCCCACTTCTGATAAAGTGGACCACATTATCCATTTCAAAGTGTCCCTTTTTCCAGAGTGGATGAATATGTCTGTGATAAATGCTTTGTGCACTTTTGGCATTCACCTCTGCTTCTCAATGAGGTTGCATACCAGTCACGCAGCGAGTATTCCAGGAATGGAAAGTGACAGTCTCCCTTATATATACACACAAGGTCCTTTCTTTGATACGTTTACGGTGAATAAAACTATACATTTTCCATTCCTTCTTCTGTACACTCCCCATCGCGCTGTGAACCATTTTGCAGAAAATACGGACACATGGGATTGAGGATGATTTAGTGGTTTGGATCAGGAATTGGCTAGCTGTAACAAAACAAAGGGTGGTGGTTGATGGGAAATATTCATCCTGGAGTTCAGTTACTAGTGGTGTACCGCATGGATCTGTTTTGGGGCCACTGCTGTTTGCCATTTTTATTAATGACTTGGATGAGGGCGTGGAAGGATGGATTAGTAAATTTGCGGATGACACTAAAGTCGGTGGAGTTGTAGACAGTGCGGAGGGAAGTGGCAGGTTACAGAGGGACATAGATAAGCTGCAGAGCTGGGCTGAGAGGTGGCAAATGGAGTTCAATGCGGAAAAGTGTGAGGTGATTCACTTTGGAAGGAGTAACAGGAATACAGAGTACTGGGCTAATGGTAAGATACTTGGTAGTGTGGATGAACAGAGGGATCTGAGTGTCCATGTGCATAGATCCCTGAAAGTTGGCACCCAGGTTGATAGGGTTGTTAAGAAGGCGTAAGGTGTGTTCGCTTTTATTGGTAGAGGGATTGAGTTTCGGAGCCAGGAGGTCATGCTGCAACTGTACAAAACTCTGGTGCGGCCGCATTCGGAGTATTGCGTACAGTTCTGGTCGCCGTATTATAGGAAAGATGTGGAAGTGTTGGAAAGGATGCAGAGGAGATTTACCAGGATGTTGCCTGGTATGGTGGGAAAATCGTATGAGGAAAGGCTGAGGGGCTTGAGGTTATTTTCATTCGAGAGAAGAAGGTTAAGAGGTGACTTAATAGAGGCATACAAGATGATGAGAGGATTAGATAGGGTGGATAGTGAGAGCCTTTTTCCTCGGATGGTGTTGGCTAGCACGAGGGGACATAGCTTTAAATTGAGGGGTGAGAGACATAGGACAGATGTTAGAGGTAGGTTCTTTACTCAGAGAGTAGTAAGGGCGTGGAATGCCCTGCCTGCAGCAGTGGTGGACTCGTCAACGTTGAGAGCGTTCAAGTGGTTATTGGATAAACATATGGATGATATTGGAATAGTGTAGATTAGAGGGGCTTTAGATTGGTACCACTGGTCGGCGCAACATCGAGGGCCGAAGGGCCTGTACTGCGCTGTAATGTTCTATGTTCTATGCTACTGGCAAAAGCAATAAGATTTGTAGCACCAACAATCTCCATTAGAAAATTAACAAGCAGAGACGACAGCATGTCATCATATCTGGTGTTCTCCAGACAAGGTCTTTGCTAATCAGCTTTTATTTCAGTTGCGCACATAAATCAAGCTTGTGATGCCTTTGTATTCACTGGAGTTTCGACCTCTTGTGAATTGTAATAATTTCCGCAGCTAAGTTACTCGTTCAGTGTGTGCAAACTGCAAGTTGACCAAAACCAAGCACAAATTGCGTTCCATGTGTTTCATTTATCAGATCAGGTTAATAGAAGACAGAAAGATAGACTTCTGCTGTTCCTAGTTGATAAAACCATAAGCACAGGCGTTATGGAAACCAGGACTGTCCCACTGTATTTGCCACAAGTGGAAATTACCAACTGACTCAAGAACAGCTTCTTCCCTGCTGCCATCAGACTTTTGAATGCCCCCCCCCCTCGCATCACACTGATCTTTCTCAACACCCCAGCTATGACTAACACTACATACTTCTCCTTTCCTTTTCTATGTACAGTGTGCTTTGTCTGTATAGCGTGCAAGATGCAATAATTTTCACTGTACACTAATATATGTGACAAGAATAAATCAAATCAAAATCAAATCAAATAAATTCCCCCTCCGACAGCTCCTATCAACTCCAAAGTTCCAACAACAAAATAAACTGGTCATTTGTGATTTCAGAAATAAGGTCTGCGCAATTTTACAATGTGGATGTTTTCCTTTAATTTCTTTGATCCTTTTTTTGAAATGAATTGTCCTTTCTTTCCATGCCCTCACTAAAATACTGGGTGGAACTGAATGCGTTTTCCCGCGGTAAGTTTGGAGCGGGTGGGGAAGGTATTTAATCAGGTGGGAGAGTGATTGATGCGGAACCTGTCACTTTCCTGCCTCATGAATGGCCTTCCTGCCGGCCAACAATTGAGGCCGTTAGGTGGGCATTTAATGACC
This sequence comes from Mustelus asterias, assembly GCF_964213995.1. Classification (NCBI taxonomy): domain Eukaryota; kingdom Metazoa; phylum Chordata; class Chondrichthyes; order Carcharhiniformes; family Triakidae; genus Mustelus; species Mustelus asterias. Next base: position 141,620 of record NW_027590869.1, read on the forward strand.
ACCGAAGGGCCTCATCCTGTCACTGCTGGTATTCACCCAATGGTGGATGGGGGCAACTTGTCATGCGGGGAGCTTGAAAAGTAAGCATTGATCACTCTCACACTGTCAGGTTGTTTGTGGGTTCCTGGATCGGGAGGGGGGAGGGCGGAGGTGGCTTATTTAAAGGCTCTGAAGTGTCTTATCAAAGAACCAGACATTAGGAAAGGGGAGCCGACTGAGAGCCACCCATCTGTCCTTGCTCCAAATCCACTCCTCTGCCCCACAATCCAATTGCCGCCATCACTCACCTGGATGCCCAGGCCTCTGCTATGGCACTGCATTGGTTGTAATCTGCTAACATTCCCTAGCTTCAGGAAAGGCCCCAGTGGACTGGAAACTGCAAAATGTAACAGCTCTACTCCAGGAAGGAGGGGGTGAACCAGCAGGAAACTGTAGGCTGAGACTCCCTGGGCGGAAATCTCCCACCCAGGTCTGTGTCCCATGGTGAGAGGAGAGGAACATGGTGTGTTTCCCGCTCTCGAGCTGGCGGGAAACCACGCCATATCTTCCAGCTCCCAACTCATTAATTATACACCCAGGGGTTTAACACCATATTCTATGGCAGGGCAAGTCTGATAGTGCAAGAACCACCATCATATCTGGGTACCATTTTCTTTCTTCTGAGAAAGAAGATGGATGTCCAGGAACACTTTGAGGCAGACAAATGGATTTCGTTGCTGACACTGAAGCTCATCTAATTTTCTTTTATCGCTCACTCTCCCTTTATTTGTTTCTTCCCGGTCTCCTACTCTTTCCATCTCACTCTCTTCCTTTCACCGACCTGTGTCCCCTCCACTCCCCCTACCCAGTATCCCCACTATTTCCCCATCCCCTCTATTCTTCTGCTCTGCTCCGCACTCTGTCACCATTATTCACCCCTTCTGCACCACAACTATCCCCTCTATTCTATCCTGACCCCTCCATTCCCTTCTCTCTTCCCCCTCACTGTTCCCTCCATTAACCCCCATCTCCACTATTTCCCCATCTCTATACATTGTCCCTCTCATCTAATTCCCCATCCCGCTCACCCCGTATCCCCCCTTCATCCTCATTCCCGCTGTCCCATATCTCCCCGCCCTCTCATTCCCCATGTCCCAATCACTCTCAGCCCCATTTCATCCTATCCCTTTATTCCCCAGATCGCCTCTGCGCTTCACCCCCATATCCCGCCTCCATATCCCACAATTCCCCTCATCCCCATATCACCCTCACTACATATTCCACATATCCTCACCCTATATTCCCACCATATCGCCAACCCATCCTCCCAACCCCTCGCCCATATAACTCCCATACCCTCAACCCCCATATCCCCACCCCCTCATATCCCCATCTCCCTCTATAACCATTCTTCTCATTTCTCCATGTCTCCCGTACATTCCCATCGCCCTCATCCCTATAATTCCCCCATTCCCCAAAACCCCAATCCTCTCATACCCATACCTCCTTCATTCGCATATCCCTGATTCCCACATCCCCCTCATTTCCCAAGTCCCACTCACCCCCACCCCTTCTCCCGACCTCCATATCACCCTCACCCCCAGATTTCCCTTATTCCCCATATCCCCACCTCCTCATTCCCCAAATCCCCATTTCCTTCATTCCCCATATCCCCCATCCCATATCACCCTGACCCCTTGATCCCCTGACTTCCATATCATCCTAACCCACAGAACCCCCTCATTCCCTACATCCCCCATTCCCCTCATTCCCCAAATCCCCATCCCTCTTGTCCCCTCCTCTCTCTGGTCCAGAGATAGAGAATCTGGTGAACTGGTGCGATGACAATAATGTCTCTTTCAAGGTCAACAAAATGAAGGCGATAGTCATCGACTTCAGGGAACGTCGTGGAGGACATGCCCCTGTCTACATCAATGGGGATGAAGTGAAGATGGTCGAGAGCTTCAAGTTTCCAGGTGTCCAGATCACCAACAACCTGTCCTGGTCCTTCCATGCCGATGCGATGGTTAAGATGCTTCTACTTTCTCAGAAGACTAAGGAAATTTGGCATAGAAAACCATAGAAAATTACAGCTCAGAAACAGGCCTTTTGGCCCTTCTGTGCCGAACCATTTTTTGCCTCGTCCCACTGACCTGCACTTGGACCATATCCCTCCACACCCCTCTCATCCATCATCACGTCCAAGTTCTTCTTTAATGTTAAAAGTGACCCTGCATTTACCACTTTATCCGGCAGCTCATTCCACACTCCCACCACTCTCTGCGTAAAGAAGCCCCCCCTAATATTCCCTTTAATCTTTTCTCCTTTCACCCTTAACCCATGCCCTCTGTTTTTTTTCTCCCCTCGCCTCAGTGGAAAAAGCCTGCTTGCATTCACTCTATCTATACCCATCAAAATCTTATACACCTCTATCAAATCTCCCCTCATTCTTCTACGCTCCAATGAATAAAGTCTCAACCTATTCAATCTCTCCCTGTAACTCAGCTTCTCAAGTCCCGGCAACATCCTTATGAACCTTCTCTGCACTTTTTCAACCTTATTTACATCCTTCCTGTAACTAGGTGACCAAAACTGTACACAATACTCTAAATTCGGCCTCACCAATGCCTTATATAACCTGACCATAACACGCCAACTTTTATCCTCGATACTCCGATTTATAAATGCCAATGTATCAAAGGCACTCTTTACGACCCTATCCACCTGTGACGTCACTTTTAGGGAATTCTGGACCTGTATTCCCAGATCCCCCTGTTCAACTGCACTCTTCACAGTCCGACCATTTACCCTGTACGTTCTACTTTGGTTTGTCCTTCCAGTGTGCAATATCTGACACTTGTCTGCGTTAAATTCCATTTGCCATTTTTCAGCCCATTTTTCTAGTTGGTCCCTCTGCAAGCTTTGAAAACCTTCCTGACTGTCCACTACACCTCCAATCTTTGTATCATCAGCAAATTTGCTGATCCAATTTACAACATTATCATCCAGATCATTGATATAGATGACAAACAACAATGGACCCAACACCGATCCCTGCGGCACACCACTAGTCACAAACCTCCACTCAGAGAAGCAATCCTCCACAACCACTCTCTGGCTTCTTCCATTGAGCCAGTGTCTAATCCAATTTACTACCTCCCCATGTATACCCAGCGACTGAACCTTCCTAACTAACCTCCCATGAGGAACCTAGTCAAAGGCATTGCTGAAATCCAGGTAGACAACATCGACCGCCTTCCCTTCATCCATTTTCCTGGTAACGTCCTCGAAAAACTCTAATAGATTGGTCAAACATGACCTACCATGCACAAAGCCATGTTGACTCTCCCTAATATGTCCCTGTCTATGCAAATTATTTGTAGATCCTATCCCTTATCACACCTTCCAATAACTTGCCCACCACCGACGTCAAACTTACTGGCCTATAATTTCCCGGATTTCTTTTGGAACCTTTTTTAAACAACGGAACAACATGAGCCACCCTCCAATAATCCGGCACCTCCCCCGTGAATACTGACATTTTAAATATGTCTGTCAGAGCCCCTACATGTTCAACACGAGCTTCCCTCAAGGTCAGTGGGAATACCCTGTCCGGTCCTGGGGATTTATCCACTCTGATTTGCCTCAAGACAGCAAGCACCTCCTCCCCTTTAATCTGTAAAGGTTCCATGACCTCCCTACCTGTTTTCCCTATTTCCGTAGACTCCATGCCCGTTTCCTCAGTAAATACGGATGCCAAAAAAAACATTTAGTATCTCCCCCATCTCTTTTGGTTCCATACACAGTCTACCACTCTGGTCTTCAAGAGGACCAATTTTGTCCCTCACTATCCTTTTGCTCCTAACATATAGAAGCTCTTTGGATTTTCCTTCACTCTGTCTGCCAAAGCAACCTCATGTCTTCGTTTAGCCCTCCTGATTTCCCTCTTAAGTAGCTTCTTGCCCTTTTTATACTCCTCGAGCATCTGATCTGTTCCTTGCTGCCTGTACATTTCATACAACTCTCTCTTCCTCTTAATCAGTGTTACAATTTCCCTCGAGAACCAAGGTTCCTTATTCCTATTTACGTTGCCTTTAATCCTGACAGGAACATACAAACTTTGCACTCTCAAAATTTCTCCTTTGAAGGCCTCCCACTTTCCATTTACATCCTTACCAGAGAACAGCCTGTGCCAATCCACACTTCCCAGATCCCTTCTCATGTCATCAAATTTGGCCTTTTTCCAGTTCAGAACTTCAACCCGAGGACCAGATCTACCCTTATCCATTATCAGGTTGAAACTAATGGCATTATGATCACTGGATCCAAAGTGTTCCCTCACACTCACATCCATGACCTGCCCTAACTCATTTCCCAATAGGAGATCCAATATCGCATCCTCTCTAGTTGGCACCTCTATATACTGATGTAGAAAATTCTCCTGAACACATTTTACAAACTCTACCCCGTCTAAACCTTTAACAGTATGCGAGTCCCAATCTATATGTGGAAAATTAAAATCCCCTTCTATCACAACTTTGTGTTTCTTGCAGTTGTCAGCTATCTCTCCGCTGATTTGCTCCTCCAATTCTCGCTGACTATTGGGTGGTCTATAATACAAGCCCATTAATGTGGTCATACCTTTCCTGTTTCTCAGCTCCACCCATAGGGCCTCTGTAGACAAGCTCCCTAATCTATCCTGCCTGAGTACCGCTGTAACATTTTCCCTGACCAACAATGCCCCCCCCCCACCTTTTATCCCTCTGCCTCTATCCCGCCTGAAACATTGGAACCCTGGAACATTGAGCTGCCAGTCCTGCCCCTCCTGTAGCCAAGTTTCACTAATGGCTATAATGTCATATTTCCATGTGTCTATCCACGCCTTCAGCTCATCTGCCTCCCCCACAATACTCCTGGCATTGAAATAGACACACCTCAAAAGGTTATTTCCACCACACTCTACCCTTCCATTTGTGATTTTGCTTGAACTAACCTGTCTTTTTATCCCTGCTCCACTATCTGCTCTGGCACTCTGGTTCCCATCCCCCTGCAAATCTAGTTTAAACGCTCCCCAATAACACTAGCAAATCTCCCTGCAAGTATATTGGTTCCCTTGTAGTTTAGGTGTAACCCGTCTCTCTTGTACAGGTCCCACCTGCCCCAGAAGAGGTCCCAATGATCCAAGAATTGGAAACCCTGCCCCCTGCACCAGTTCTTCAGCCACGTGTTCATCCGCCCAAGCATCCTACTCCTGCCCTCACTGGCATGTGGCTCAGGTAGCAATCCTGAGATTACTACCCTCGGGGTCCTGCTTTTTAACTTCCTTCCAAGCTCTTTGTCCTCACCCTTCAGGACCTCCTCACTCTTCCTTCCCACGTCATTTGTACCGACGTGTACCACGACACCTGGCTGATCACCTTCCCACTTTAGAACGCTGTGCACGCGATCGGAGACATCCCTGACCTTGGCACCCGGGAGGCAACAAACCATGCGGGAGTCTCTGTCCCGACCACAGAACCTCCTGTCCGTACCTCTGACCATCGAGTCCCCTATCACTACTGCTCTCCTCTTCTTCATCCCACCCTTTTGCGCTGTAGAACCAGACTCAGTATCAGAGCTCCAGCTGTCGCAGCTTGTCCCAGGTAAAGCATCTCCCACAACAGTATCCAATTCAGTATACCTGTTGTGGAGGGGTATGGCCACAGGGGAACCCTGCTCTGCCTGTCCTTTCACATTTCCATTTCCTCTCCTTACAGTAACCCAATTTCCTGTGCTCTGCTGCTTAGGTGTAACTACCTCCCTAAAGCTACTGTCTATAAACTCCTCATTCTCCCGAGTTAGATGGAGGTCATCAAGCTCCTGCTCCAGTTCCCGAACACGCTTTGCTCGCAGCTGCAGCTGGATGCATCTTTTGCAGGTGTTGTTGTCAGGGACACGGGAGGTCTCCCTGATCTCCCACATCCTGCAGGAGGAGCATTCCAACATCTTGCCTGGCATTTTTTTTAACTCTGGGGAAAAACAGGAATAAACTTTCTGAAAAAGAAAAAACCTCCTCTCGATTTTGCCTGTTCTGGCCGAAGCCCGTTTTGAGCCAAAGCCCTTCAGCTCTCACTCTGCCCCCTGCTCAGTCCGCTGCCCGCTAACGACGCTGCCCGCTCAAAAGTGCGGCCTACTTTTAAACGCTCCAAAACCTTCCCAGGCTGCTGCTGGGCCTACTTCCTGTTTTGAAAAAACCCTCTGAGTTTTTTTCACAAATTTAACTGAAAAATAAATAAATATAATGCACAAAACAAGCTCCCTCACCCTCAGCCTGCTCCTGTGGAACAATGAGCTCCCTCAGACTGTCACTCAGTCACCCCTCTCTCACCCCACCACCCTGTGTTACTGACTGTATCTGTACTGATGTTAATCCAGCTCCCTCACACTGTCACTCAGTAACCCCTCTCCCCCCAGCACCCCGTGTTACTGACTGTGTCTGTACTGATGTGAATCCAGCTCCCTCACACTGTCACTGAGTAACCCCTCTCCCCCAGCACCCTGTGTTACTGACTGTACCTGTACTGATGTTAATCCAGCTCCCTCACACTGTCACTCAGTAACCTCTCTCCCCCAGCACCCTGTGTTACTGACTGTATCTCTACTAATAGTTTAACGGCTGCGGAAAGGCACTTCGAGGGGGATCTGCACACTGAGGTAATATGGGCTGAGGTTAGAAATAGGAAAGGAGCGGTCACATTGTTAGGAGTTTACTATAGGCCCCCAAATAGTAATAGAGATGTGGAGGAATAAATTGCTAAGCAGATTATGGATATGTGTAGGGGTCACAGGGTAGTTGTCATGGGGGACTTTAACTTTCCAAATATTGATTGGAACCTTTGTAGGTCAAATAGTTCGGATGGGGCAGTTTTTGTGCCGTGTGTGCAGGAGGATATGTGGATAGGCCGACAAGATGTGAGGCCACATTGGATTTGGTACTGGGAAATGAACCGGGCCAAGTGTCAGATTTGGTTGTGGGAGAGCACTTTGGAGATAGTGACCACAATTCGGTGTCTTTTGTTATTGCAATGGAGAGGGATAGGGCCGTACGGCAGGGCAAGGTTTACAATTGGGGGAGAGGTAATTATGATGCGATTAGGCAAGAATTAGGGGGCTTAAGTTGGGAACAGAAACTGTCAGGGAAAGGAACTAATGAAAAGTGGAACTTTTTCAAGGAACAAATACTGGATGTCCTTGATAGGTATGTCCCTGTCAGGCAGGGAGGAAATGGCCGAGTGAGGGAACCATGGTTCACGAAAGAGGTGGACTGTCTTGTGAAAAGGAAGAGGGAAGCTTATGTAGGGATGAGGAAACAAGGTTCAGATGGCTCGATTGAGGGTTACAAGTTATCAAGGAATGAGCTGAAAAAGGGGCTTAGGAGAGCTAGGAGGGGACACGAGAAGTCCTTGGCGGGTCGGATCATGGAAAACCCCAAGGCTTTTTACTCTTATGTGAGGAATAAAAGAATGACCAGGGTGAGGTTAGGGCCGGTCAAGGACAGTAGTGGGAACTTGTGTATGGAGTCAGTAGAGATAGGCGAGGTGATGAATGAATACTTTTCTTCAGTGTTCACCAAGGAGAGGGGCCATGTTTTTGAGGAAGAGAAGGTGTTACAGGCTAATAGGCTGGAGGAAATAGATGTTCAGAGGGAGGATGTCCTGGCAGTTTTGAATAAACTGAAGGTCGATAAGTCCCCTGGGCCTGATGAAATGTATCATAGGATTCTTTGGGAGGCAAGGGATGAGATTGCAGAGCCTTTGGCTTTGATCTTTGGGTCCTTGCTGTCCACGGGGATGGTGCAAGAGGACTGGAGAATGGCGAATGTTGTTCCTCTGTTTAAGAAAGGGAATAGAAATGACCCTGGTAATTATAGACCGGTTAGTCTTACTTCGGTGGTTGGTAAATTGATGGAAAATGTCCTTAGAGATGGGATTTACGACCATTTAGAAAGATGCGGATTAATCCGGGATAGTCAGCACGGATTCGTGAAGGGCAAGTCGTGCCTCACAAATTTGATAGAATTTTTTGAGGAGGTAACTAAGTGTGTTGATGAAGGTAGGGCAGTTGATGTCATATACATGGATTTTAGTAAGGCATTTGATAAGGTCCCCCATGGTCGGCTTATGATGAAAGTGAGGAGGTGTGGGATAGAGGGAAAGTTGGCCGATTGGATAGGTAACTGGCTGTCTGATCGAAGACAGAGGGTGGTGGTCGATGGAAAATTTTCGGATTGGAGGCAGGTTGTTAGCGGAGTGCCGCATGGATCAGTGCTTGGTCCTCTGCTCTTTGTGATTTTTATTAATGACTTAGAGGAGGGGGCTGAAGGGTGGATCAGTAAATTTGCTGATGACACCAAGATTGGTGGAGTAGTGGATGAGGTGGAGGGCCGTTGTAGGCTGCAAAGGGACATAGATAGGATGCAAAGCTGGGCTCAAAAATGGCAAATGGAGTTTAACCCTGATAAATGTGAGGTGATTCATTTTGGTAGGACTAATTTAAATGTGGATTACAGGGTCAAAGGTCGGGTTCTGAAGACTGTGGAGGAACAGATAGATCTTGGGGTTCATATCCACAGATCTGGGATTATTTGGGAAATGAGGCGGGGGGGGGGGTGTGATAAAATGATATGCATTAAAAAGTTACTGCTGGTGTTCAGTGAGTGGAACTAATGTTATTCACCTTGAGATCTCTATAAATGTACCTCTTCTGTTCTGTACAGTCAGTTGGAGAAACGGATTTCGAAATGTTTTTCAATTAGATTGTATAAGATCTCCACATGCATTTTCACAAATTCCCTCAATAAATCCCCAGCTGAATTTAACAAGGCAATCCCCACCAATTGAATTCTGGTTTTCACTCTGCGTGAGATGTCAGCACCACCGGGAATGTCACCCCGCTTGGTTAACGCTGACACACAGACTCACTGTTACTGGGAGATATTGCAAAGTGTTCTTGTGTTGGATCGGGTCATCTCACTGTCCCAATACTGCAAACAATCACAATATGGAACGGGTTCTCACTTCTACACGGGACAATTATTCCCCATTTGGCATTGATTGCAACCAGTTGGTCAATCTGATTTACTTCATTGGGACACTCTTCACATCCAACAGAAAATGTCTGCAATTAATTCATTCGAATTCCCAAATGACTGAACTGTATTTAGGAAAGATCTGAAGGACTATTTCACAAACTATAACAACAAATTAACAGAAGACCGTTATTATAAAAGCACGTGTGGAAAATATCAATATCAGTGAGGCTGCCCTGGGATGACTTCATGGACAGTGATGGAAACGTGTTTGATACAGAAGATACACGTCCCTTTTATCAGCCTGTTTGAATTAGCAGTGCAGCAAGACCATACACTTTACCCAGTGCTGTCCCTATCCTTGGAAATGTTCAATGGAAGCACAATTTACAGTAACCCAATGGCAAATACAGAAACATGGTTCAGAATGGGGTTCGACACAGAGTAAACACCCTTTGCAGTGAACTATTCAATGGGACACTGCAGAGTGAGCTTTGCTCTGTCTGCAATCCCGTGTAGAACTGTTCTGGGAGGGTTTCAGAGGGCAGTATCAAGAGGAGATGTATTTGTATTGAACTTTGCTTCACCCATATCTGGGATTTTGTTCTAGCAATATACAGGGAGAGCAGAACTATATGTATCTCTGTGTCCACCTGCGCTGGGGAGGGGGTGGGAATGGGGGAGGGGAGGGGGGAAGGGGAGGGAGAGGGAGGGGGGAAGGGGAGGGGGAGGGGGGAGGGGGGAAGGGGAATGGGGGGAGGGAGGGGGGAAGGGGAAGGAGGGGGGGAGGGGGGAAGGGGAATGGGGGAGGGAGGGGGGAAGGGGAATGTGGGGAGGGAGGGGGGACGGGGAATGGGGGGAGGGAGGGGGAAGGGGAATGGGGGGAGGGAGGGGGGAAGGGGAATGGGGGGAGGGGGGAAGGGGAGAGAGGGGGGAAGGGGGGAAGAGGAATGGGGGAGGGAGGGGGGAATGGGAGGGAGGGGGGAAGGGGAGGAAGGGGAATGGGGGGAGGGAGGGTGGGAGGGTGGAAGGGGAGGGGGAAGGGGGAGGGGGTAAGGGGAGGGGGAAGGGGAGGGGGTAAGGGGAGGGGGAAGGGGGAGGGGGCAAGGGGAGGGGACGGGGGAATGGGAGGGGACAGGGGGAGGGGGAGGGGACGGGGGGAGGGGAGGGGATGGGGAGGGGAGGGGGAGGAAGGGGGGAGGTGGGGGGGCAGGAAGGAGAGGGGGGCATGAGGAGGAGGGAGGAGGCGAAGAAGGGGGAAGGGGGAAGAGGGGGGGAAGGGGGAAGAGGGGGGAAGGGGGAAGAGGGGGGAAGGGGGAAGAGGGGGGAAGGGGGAAGAGGGGGGGAAGGGGGAAGAGGGGTGGGGAAGGGGATGGTGGAGGAGGGAGTAAGGGGGGAAGGGGAGGGGGAGCTTAGGGGGAGGGGAAAGGGGGAAGGCGAATGGGGGGAGAGAGGGTGGGAGGGGGGGAAGAGGAGGGGGGATGGGAGGGAGGGAGGGAGGAAGGGGAGGGGGGAGGAAGGGAGGTGGGAGGTGGGAATGGGAGGGGGGAAGGGTGGGAGGGGGGAAGGGGAGGGGAGGGGAGGTGGGGAGGGGACGGGGGAGGGGAAGGGAGGGGGAAGGGGAGGGGGAGGAAGGGGGAAGAAGGGGAGGGGAGGAGGAGTGGGGGAAGGAGAGGGGGAAGGGGAGGGGGGCATGAGGAGGAGGGAGGGGGAGTGGTGGGGAAGGAGAGGGGGAAGGGGAGGGGGGCATGAGGAGGAGGGAGGGGAAGAGGGGGGAAGTGGGGAGGGGCGAGGGGCAGGAAGGGGGGAGGGGGGTAGGGGACGATGAGTGGGAGGGGGAGGGGCGTGGGGGGAGGGGTGGGGAGGGGAAGGGGAGGGATGGGGGGAGGAGGGGGTAGGAGGAGGAGGAGGGGAAGGGGGAGGGGGTAGGGAGAGGGGAGAGGGGCAAGGGATGGGGGTAGGGTGATGGGAGGGGGAGGGAACGGTGGAGGAGGAGTGGGGAGGTGGGGAGGTGGAGGGGGCGAGAAAGAGGGGGGAGAGGGAGGAGGAGGGAAGAGCAGGGGGGGAGGAACAAAGAACAAAGAACAGTACAGCACAGGAAACAGGCCCTTCGGCCCTCCAAGCCTGTGCCGCTCCTTGGTCCAACTAGACCAATCGTTTGTATCCCTCCATTCCCAGGCTGCTCATGTGAATATCCAGGTAAGTCTTAAACGATGTCAGCGTGCCTGCCTCCACCACCCTACTTGGCAGCGCATTCCAGGCCCCCACCACCCTCTGTGTAAAAAACATCCCTCTAATAGGAGGTGGGGAGGGAGGTGGGGAGGACGGGGGGAGGGGAAGGGGGAGGCGAAGGGGGGAGGGGAAGGGGGAGGGGAAGGGGGAGGGAGGGGAAGGGGGGAGGGGAAGGGGAGAGGGGAAGGGGGAGGGGAAGGGGAGAGGGGAAGGGGGAGGGGAAGGGGAGGGAAGGGGGGAGGGGGAGGGGAAGGGGGAGGGGAAGGGGGAGGGGAAGGGGGGAGGGGAAGGGGGAGGGGAGGGGGAGGGGAAGGGGAGAGGGGGAGGGGAGGGGAAGGGGGAGGGGAAGGGGGGAGGGGAAGGGGGAGGGAAGGGGGGAGGGAAGGGGAAGGGGGAGGGGAGGGGAAGGGGGGGAAGGGGAAGGGGGGAGGGGAAGGGGGGAGGGGAAGGGGAGAGGGGAAGGGGAGAGGGGAAGGGGGAGGGGAAGGGGAAGGGGGAGGGGAAGGGGGAGGGGAAGGGAAGGGAGGAGGGAAGGGAGAGGGGAAGGGGGAGAGGGGAAGAGGGGGGAGGGGAAGGGGGAGAGGGGAAGGGGGAGGGGAAGGGGGAGGGGAAGGGAGAGGGAAGGGGGTGGGGAAGGGGGAGGGGAAGGGGGAGGGGAAGGGGGAGGGGAAGGGGAGGGAAGGGAGGAGGGGGAGGGGAAGGGGAGGGGAAGGGGGGAGGGAAAGAGGGGGAAGGGGGGAGGGAAAGGGGGGGAGGGGAAGGGGGAAGGGGGAGGGGAAGGGGAGAGGGGAAGGGGGAGGGGAAGGGGAGAGGGGAAGGGGAAGGGGGAGGGGAGAGGGGAGAGGGGAAGGAGGGAGGGAGAAGGGAAGGGGGGAGGGGAAGGGGGGAGGGAAGGAGATGAGGGGAGGGGAAGGAGGGGAGGGGAAGGGAGGGAAGGGGAAGGGGAGAGGGGGAGGGAATGGGGAGGGGAAGGGGAG